>NC_058133.1:363536744-363564192 GCF_016433145.1 Gracilinanus agilis
CTCTCTCTCTCTCTCTCTCTCTCTCTCTCTCTCTCTCTCCCTCTCTCTCTCTCCCTCTGTCTCTCTCTGTCTATCATGCCTATTTATCTTTTCTAGTTTCTTTCCAATGAGCTTTAATCCCAACTGCCTATTGTATTGTCATCTACATGACCCATAGGTATCTCACACTCCCCATATACAAAATGGAACTCATTACTCCTTCTTCCATGTGGCAGCTAGATAGCACAGTGGATAGAATGGTGGGCTTCCCCCTCCCCTGTCAAGTGGCATACTAGTCAGCTGAATGAACTCATGAGAACTGATTGATCAGTTTTCGGCCTAAGCATTTATACCTTGGAAATCGATGAATACGCTTGATTTATTGTTTTGTAGATTGTCTAGACTTAAGAAATTGATGGAGAAAATGCCAGTGCTGTAGATTACATGCACTTTTCCCTGAAAGCCCTTCCTCCCCTTATTCTTTTATGGTATCAACCTTTATTTCCAAGTCATCTCCATTTTGACTTGACTTTATTATATAACAAGAGGTGTTGACTTATGTCTAATTTCTGCCATACTATTTTCCAGGTTTCCCAGCAGTTATTTTTTTTTTTTAGTCAAATAGTGAGTTCTTCTTCCAGAAGCTTGGATCTTTGGGTTTGTAGGTTTTACTATGGTCATTTACCATTGGGTGTGGAGTTAATAGTCTATTCCATTGGTCCTCCACTCTATCACTTAACCACTACCAGATTGTTTTGATGGTTGCTGCTTTATAATAAAGTTTGAAATCTGGTAGAGAGCCCCTATTGAAAACCTGTCTGTGGTGGTCTTGTGGGGAGAAAAATTTAATCAATACCTAAGGTTGTTGTGAAGATCAAATGAGATAACTTGAGTAAAGAACTTTGTAAACCTTAAAGATCTATGTAAATCCTAGCAATTATTAATAAAAACATGAATTAAAATTAAATCATAATTAAATATTATGTTGTGATGATATGTATTATATATGTTATTATGTATAATATATATTATATAGTTAACATTATTATATTATTATATTATTTATAAAGTTCTTCAAACCTTAAAACTGAATTCAGATTATTTAGACATCCTACATAATACCCATGTGTATTCTTTGTATATTGAACAGATCATATTTAAATTCATGATTAAAATATTTAAAAAAATAAATGAGATGAAATATGACAATTCTGTGAACTGTGTGGAAGAAATGTGTACTATAAATGTGCAACAACCCCTAGGTCTATTTCCCTCAACTCACACATACATCAATAGTCTGAGTCCCCAGAAGGCAATGACTTCTGTGGGAGGGAGGGAAGGAGGGAGTCATAGTCTGCCCTCTGGGTCCTGTTACAAATGTAAATCATTATTTTCTTCAAATTCACTTGGTCAGCCCAGGCACTTTATTTGGCAGCAGCAATAATGTCATCTGGTAATTTCATGCAGGCCAACTGATAAATGGGAGGCAATTCTTTCTGTAGCAGAAAGACCAAGGAAAATCAAATAGAGAAATATAAAATAAAGACTTCCCCTTCCCACAGTGAACATGGGGCTGTGAATCTGTCAAGTTAATTTCTTATCTGGAGTATTCCAGTACATGACAAATTGCCATCTCATTTCAGCTTCCCCCAGGTCATCTGCTGCAGGTAGATTCTCACATCCTGTTTCTTTTCAGTAAGTTTCTGGACCTTGTAAGGTTATGGATGTCCATCACTGGACAGCTGTTCCTGACTCCAAATAACATTACTAAGCCCATTCTTCTTGTTAGAAAGCTTAAATTTGAGGGGAGGAGGGACTCCTTCCATGTTTACTTCTTGGGCTCCATCTTCCCAGGAAGCAATTATGGAGAGTTCAAGTCAAATATAATTTCTGTAATGAGAAATTCCCATTTTCATGCACTGATTGGCTTTATTACCCATTAAGGTTAATTGGGAAGCTTCTCAGGCTTATCTGGGTAATGATGAACAGCTGTGATAGACCGAGCTCCCCTGAGACCATTATGAAGGAGCAGCACCCAAACAAAATCTAACTTGGTCCTTCTACATCCAATGATTCATTTAGGAAATAGTGACTGCTGTTATGTCTAGACAGTGGAAGCTAGATGGTTCACTAGTTAAGAGTGTTAGGCATCAAGTGAGGAACATTAGCGTAAAAATCCCATCTTAGTCCCTTCCTTGCTGTGGAATGTTGGGTAAGTCACTTAGCCCTCTGCTTGTCTCTGTTCCCTCTTCTCTAAAATGAGGATAATAATAATACCTCTTCACAAGGTTGTTTTGGGTATCAAAAGAAGTGGTGCATATTTTTAACTTTATAAATAATTATTTACAAATTACAAATAATTTGCCAAATAATTGTTATTTACATTATGGTGAAATATTATAATATATAGTCTATAAAGACACATATATAGGATGCATATTATACATAGTTATATATCTACTATATTATACTATATGCTATTATATAATAATAACTTCTTATTGTATAGTAATATATGCTATATTATGTAATATCATTATTAACACATACTATATTATAGAAATATATTAATAGTATATAGATATTACCAATAGTATATAATATATTGTATTGTTATCAAATATATTATCATATTATGGTATATAGCATAATATATAATATTATATTATTATTGATTATAATTATTGTAATATAATGTATTTATTATAGAATTTGCTTAGGAGTTTTGAATTAGGAAGGTCTGGCTGTAACCAGGAAAATGATAGTGTAGTATAAGTGAAAATAACAATAAAATGAAACTGATGTTTGTTTAATTCGAATGACCAATCTTGGCATTGATGAGTTAGGAAAATGTCCTTCCCTCCTCTCATGGAAAAGGTGGGGGACTAGAGGTGTGGCATGTTGCCTATGCTGCAAGAAGATTCCAGATTTAGAACTATGAGGGATCTTAAATATTACCTGGTCCAGAACTTTCTCTTTATAAATTAGGGCTAGTTTAGGCTATTTAAGGGATTTACCCTTGGTCACACAGGTTGTAAGCATCAGAGCAAAAATTCAAATCTAGGTTCCCTTATGAACTTTGACTCCAGATTCAAGGCTCTTTCTATTTTATTGCATTGATTCAGCTGTGTTTGATGGGTCTGTCCATCATGCTATATAGTATTTTTGTTTTTTTTTTTTGGTTCAGGGAATAACACACAGCTTGGATATAAGGATGTCCTGGGTGCTCTTAAGGTCCTTCTCATATCTGACAGTGTTTGATGCCGCTAGCAAACTAGAGCATTAATTATTACTTTTTCCTTTCAAATGCAGCTTTATCCTTATAGCTTTCTCCTGGAAGTGGTACATCATCTTCTTTGAGAAATGGTTTAGTTGTTGGAAGTAGATCCCATTGCGTATCCATGTTCCCCTCAGAATCTCCTAATGTCTTGATCATATGATGTTACCAATAGTGTTGGAAATGCACATTTTTTATGATCACCATTTGTGTTCTGGATTGAGGGAAGGAAATATGGAAAAGAAAAGGCAGCCAGGGTACCTGAGGTCCAGTCTTAGGCTCTCTTAGGCAAGCACAAGCTCTCACTTTTATAGTTATTAGAAAGCAGTGTGAGCTTTCTCCTTCTCTAGAGAAGAATTTGTTGACTCTCCTCATTGCTAGAAATTTAAAGGAGGAGAACTGTGTTCCAAATTAGAGAGGATGCCCAAAGAAAGGAGCTGGAGCCTTTTTATTTTTTTTTAATGCTTTTATAGATAAATGAGAAGGCAGCTTTTCATGGTCTGCAACTATGTGGGACATTCTATATATTTTCCTCATAGATCTATGCCAAAGCATAGGCCAATAGATTTAGAAGCCTAAATAATATTTTTATTGAGGGGGGCCCTGTAATATAGGATCCCATATTTTTCTTCTGGTGGTACAGTAGATAAGTTCTGGCCCTGAAGTCCAGAAGACTCGTTTTCCCTAGTTAAAATCTGGCCTTGGACACTTAACTGGATGAGTGTACCTGGGCAAATCATTTTACTATGCTTCAGTTCTTTATCTGTAAGGTGAGCTAGAGAAGGAAATGACAAACCATGCTAGTATCTTTGCCAAGAAAGTCCCAAATAGGGTCATGGAAATTTTAATATGACTGAAATGACTGAACAACATCAATTTTTTCTTCTACAGATTCTTATAAAAACCTAGGGTATATTCCAAAGGCCAATATAAACTCATCCTTTAATAGATCAAACAAATTAGTTCCAAAGAAACAGAGTAAACTCAGATAAGATCTGGATATCACAAAATAGGATTAAACACTTAATTAGAATCAACCCCTCAAACCTAGTATGACACCTTAATATCCACATCTCAAAGACTTGAAAAGTATAGAAAGTCTTACATGTTCTGGGCTCAAACAGGCTAGTCTTAGTCTTGAACTGACCCCTAAAAGAGTAGAACCAGACTTTTCTTACATCCTTTGGTTCTACCTCATAATGAATCATATCTCATAATAACAATTATCTATTTGATGCTAAAAGGTTTGCAAAATGTTTTAAAAATATTATCTCACTTGATCTTCACAATAACTCTGCTTTGGGAATTTAGATGCAATGCCTTTTGGTGCATACATAGCTAATATTGATTTTACTTCATTGTCTATGGTTTTTTTATTAAGATGTAATTTCTTCTGCTGGGAAAATTGGAAAACAGTATAGCAAAAATTAGGTTTAGATCAATATTTCAAATCCTATACCAAGATAAATTCAAAATGGGTATATGATTTAAGCATAAAGAATGATATTATACGTAAATTAGGTGAACATGGAATAGTATAAGTATCAGTTCTATGGAAAAAGACTAAGTAACAGATAGAGAACATTACAAAATGTAAAATGAATAATTTTGATTGTATTAAATTAAGAAGTTTTTGTACAAACAACCAATGCAAACAAGATTAGAAGGGAAGCAACAACTGGGAAAAAATTTATAATGAAATTCTCTGACAAAGGTCTAATTTCTCAAATATACAAAGAACTACAAATATGTAAGATATCAAAGCATTCCCTAACTGACAAATAGTCAAGGGATATGGATAGGTAGTTTTCAGATAAAGAAATCAAAACTACCAATAAGCATATGAAAAAGTGTTCTAAATCCCTCTTGATTAGAGAAATACAAATCAAAACAACTCTCAGGTATCACTTATACCTAGCAGAGTGCCCAATATGACAGTAAAGGAAAATAATAAATGTTGAGGGAATGTGGCAAAATTGAGACTCTAATGCATTGCTGGTAGAGTTGTGAATGAATCCAACCATTCTGGAAGGCAATTTGGAATTTTGCCCCAAAGGGCTTTAAAAGAATATATGTCATTTGATCCAGCAATACCACTACTGGATTTGTATCCCAAAGAGATAAAGACAAAATGGTAAAGGTTCTGTTTGTACAAAAATTTTTATATCTGTGCTTTTTGTGGTGGCAAAAAATTGGAAAATGAAGGGATATACCTCAACTGGAGAATGATTGAACAAATTGTGGTATGTGATGGTGATGGAATACTATTGTGCCATAAGGAATGATGAACTGCTTGATTTCTATAAGACCTGTAAAGACCTCCATGAACTGATGTGTAGTGAAATGAGCAGAACCATGAGAACATTAAAAACAATAACTGAAACATTGTGGGACTATCAAATGTGATTGACTTCGCTTCTAAAAGCAATGCAATGATACAGGAAAACTCTGAGGAACTTATAAGAAAGAATGTTATCTACATCTAGAGAAAGAACTGTGAGAGGAGAAATCCAGAAGAAAAAATATGATTTATCATTTTTTTATATGGGTATATGATTTGGGTATTGGTTTTGAAGGATTATTACAAAAATGAATAATATGGAAATAGGATTTGAATGATAATATATGTATTCCTCAGGGAAATTGCTTGTCAACTCTGGGAATCATGTAACCATGGAAAAATTTTTAAAACTAAACTAAAATAAAAAACATGTAATTGTGGGAAGCCAATAAGAAAATAGATGAAAATCTGAGACTCCTCTTTTGACCCCTTTTGTGATCCTTGTGATTTCTTGTTGAAAAGTATTTTGGCCTTATTGGAAAACTTTAAGTTCCTAGCAAATCTACATTTAAGAGGTTAACACTTTTCCCCTTTGGCCAGGAATGCAGCTGCCTGGTACAGTCAAGGCCAAAACCTTAGTAGGGGCAATTCAACCCTGAGAAAAATATTCCCTGACTTGGCTTTCTGATAAGAACCCAATCAAAATTCAGCCTTGGCCTTGTTCTATTCTGAAGCCAATTAGTCCTTTTGTGTTTTTGATATGACTTAATTTGTAACTTCTGCACATCTGTGAAGTTTTGGGGGGTTCTTTTGTGTGAAATGAGTCTTGAAATATATATAATAAACTCCATGCTCCTGGAGAAAGAGCTGAAAGTATGAGCTAAAAGATCTTCGGTGTCTTTGGGTTTATCATACACTGTCTTGCTGATGTCACTTACCCCAAGTCTATTCCACTGATCCTCCCTTCTGTCTCTTAGCCAGTACCATACTGTTTTGATGATCGCTTCTTTATAGTACAGTTTAATATCTGGTACTGCTAGGCCCCCTTCCTTCACATTTTTTTTCATTATTTCCCTTGATATTCTTGATCTTTTGTTATTCCAAATGAACTTTGTTATAGTTTTTCCTAATTCAGTAAAAAAGTTTTTTGGTAGTTTGATAGATATGGTGCTAAATAGGTAAATTAATTTGGGTAGAATGGTCATTTTTATTATGTTAGCTCATCCTACCCATGAGCAATCAATATTTTTCCAGTTGTTTAGATCTAGTTTTAATTGTTTGGAAAGTGTTTTGTAGTTGTTTTTGTATAATTCCTGTGCTTGTTTTGGTAGATAGATTCCTAAGTGTGTTATATTGTCTAGGGTGATTTTAAATGGTGTTTCTTTTTCTACCTCTTGCTGCTCTAATGTGTTGGAAATATGTAGAAATGCTGATGATTTATGTGCATTAATTTTGTATCCTGCAACTTTGCTAAAGTTGATGATTATTTCTATAAGCTTCTTAGTTGATTCTCTAGGATTTTTTAAGTAGACCATCATATCATCTGCAAAGAGTGATAGCTTAGTCTCTTCATGCCTATTTTAATACCTTCAATTTCTTTTTCTTCTCTAGTTGTACTGCTAGTGTTTCTAGTACAATGTTAAATAATAGAGGAGATAATGGACATCCTTGTTTCACTCCTGATCTTATTGGAAAGGCTTCTAATTTATCCCCATTGCATATGATGCTTGTTGATGCTTTTAGTTATATACTGTTTATTATTTTTAGGAAAGGTCCTTCTATTCCTATATTTTCCAGAGTTTTCAATACTTTTGGGACAAAAATCCACTATTTGACAAAAACTGCTGGGAAATTTGGAAAACACTTTGGGAGAGAATAGGTTTAGATCAACATCTCATACCCTATACCAAGATAAATTCAGAATGGGTGAATGACTTGAATATAAAGAGGGAAACTATAAATAAGTTAAGCGAACACAAAATAATATACCTGTCAGATCTCTGGGAAAGGAAAGATTTTAAAACCAAGCAAGAGTTAGAGAAAATTACAAAATATAAAATAAATGATTCTGATTATATCAAACTAAAAAGCTTTTGTACAAACAAAAACAATGTAGCCAAAATCAGAAGGGAAACAACAAATTGGGAAAAAATCTTTATAACAAAAAACTCTGACAGGGGCCTAATTACTCAAATATACAAGGAGTTAAACCAATTGTATAATAAAATCAAGCCATTCCCCAATTGATAAATGGGCAAGAGACATGAATTGGCAATTTTCAGATAAAGAAATCAAAAGTATCAATAAGCACATGAGAAAGTGTTCTAAATCTCTATTAGAGAAATGCAAATCAAAACAACTCTGAGGTATCACCTCACACCTAGCAGATTGGCTAAAATGAAAGAAGGGGAGAGTAATAAATGCTGGAGGGGATGTAGCAAAATTGGGACATTAATGCATTGTTGGTGGAGTTGTGAACTGATCCAACCATTCTGGCTGGCAATTTGGAACTATGCTCAAAGGTCTATAAAAGACTTCCTGCCCTTTGATCCAGCCGTAGAATTGCTGGGTTTGTACCCCAAAGAGATCATAGATAAACAGACTTGTACAAAAATATTTATAGCCACTCTTTTTGTGGTGGCAAAAAACTGAAAAAGGAGAGTATGCCCTTCAATTGGGGAATGGCTGAACAAATTGTGGTATATGCTGGTGATGGAATACTATTGTGCTCAAAGGAATAATAAACTGGAGGAATTCCATGTGAACTGGAAAGACCTCCAGGAATTGATGCAGAGCGAAAGGAGCAGAGGCAGAAGAACATTGTACACAGAGACTGATACACTGTGGTAAAATAGAGTGTAAAGGACTTCTGTACTAGCAGCAATGCAATGACCCAGGACCATTCTGAGGGATTTATGGAAAAGAGTGCTACCCACATTCAGAGGAAGAAGTATAGGAGTGGAAACAGAAGAAAAACAACTGCTTGAACACATGGGTTGAGGTGGACATGGTTGGGGATGTAGACTCGAAACTATCACGCCAATGCAACTATCAATAATATGGAAATAAGTCTTGATCAATGACACATGTTAAAACCAGTGGAAATATGCATCATCCATGGGGGTAGGGGGAACTCGGGGGGTGAAGCGGAAAGTAAGAGCATGAATTATGTAACCATGTTAACTTTTCTAAAAAATAAATATTAATAAATGTTTTTAAAAAAATAAAGTATAATCTTAAAAAAATAAAAGATCTTTGGTGTCCTTACTTCTTATCAACTAAGCCATCTTTATTTGATTATCTGGAGATGATAAATAGATCTCATGATGTAATTTCCTTACCTATTTTAATTAGATCGATTTTCACTTTTACTTTTTCTGAAATCCTCACAATAACTCTGGGAGGCAGCTACTATTATTATCCTCATTTCAGATGGGAAAACTGTGTAGGCAAAGGTTAAGTGACTTCTCAGGGTCACCCAACTTGCAAGTGCCTGATGCTAGATTTGAACTCAAGTTTTCCTAACTCCACTGTACCACCTAGTTACCTATAGTTTTTTGTTTTTTTTTTTCCATTTCAAATTACATGATTCTCTGGGACCTCATTTGGAGCTTTCTTGGCAAAGATACTGAAGTGGTTTGGTTTGTCATTTCCTTCTCTAGCTCATTTTATAGATGAGGAAACTGAGGCAAACAAGAGTTAGAGATTTGTCTAGGGTCACAAAGCTAGTAAATGTCTGAGGGAAGATTTGAACTCAGGAAGATGAGTCATCATACCTCCAGTCTGGGTACTCTATCCATTATACCACCTCTAGTTACAGGATCAACATTTTAAATGAAGCTTCATTTTGGCTCTTGCCCAGTGTCTGTTCTAAAAAGGATTAACAGGGTCCCTTCCAGGAAGGTATAAAATGTACCAAGTAGATCTCAGGTAGAGGAAAGCTGCTTTTCCCAACACGTACAGGCACTCATGAACCAAAATAACCGACGGCTCATAAACATGCATCAAGAAATAAAGCTTGAAACAATAACCCATCACCAATTACACTAGTCTATGGGGCTATGGAACAGATATTTTCACTTTTCCCTCTTGACCTGTACTAACTGTGTACCTTATAATTCTGGGTCTTCAGGCCAGCCAGGCATGATTCTTTAGTTCCTCTGGGTTTAGAATGATCCTGTTAATGGTCATGATGTAGTAGAAAGACTGGACTAGGAGTTAAGGAGGTTATTTTTTTTTTTTTTTACCTCTGTCACTAGCCTTTGCTATGTGACCTTGGGGAAATCACATCCTTTTTTCTGAGCCTCAACTTGCTCATTTGCCAAATGAAGAGCTTTGATGAATTGATCCCTGTAGTCTCATTCATCTCACATTCTATGATTCTGCCAGCAGCAATGCACCTAGTGATAAATTCATAAGCCTGTATTGCTCCTTGACTTTCCACGGGGACATAAAAATCACAAACTCAATCCCCTCCTCCATATTTCTAGACTCTTCAGTTGGAATAATAATGTAGAAAAAGATCAGTCTTTCAAGGTTTCTTTGAAGACTGAGTTTGTAAAGTGCTTGCCTTGTCTTAGCTAAACCTAATGAGTTAGCTGAAAGGCCTTCATGGGAAAATCAATTCAGCTTTTTCTTAAACTAGATGTTTTCTTTCTTATTGCCTGCTAAAGAAAAAAATACATTTTGCAGCCTGGCATTTGAGACCCTCCAACATCTGGCTCTAACCTATCTTTCTAGCCTTAGTTTCAGTTCACAGGTTTCTACATTTTGGCCTAACTCAGTGGTTCTCAAACTTTTTTGGCCTACTGCCCCCTTTCCAGAAAAAAATATTACTTAGCCCCCTGGAGATTAATTAAATAAAATTTAATAGCAATTAATAGGAAAGATAAATGCACCTGTGGCCATCACCACACCCCCCGGATCGCTGCAGCACCCACCAGGAGGCGGTGGTGCCCACTTTGGGAATCACTGGCCTAACTGGACGATGCTCCATCTCCTGTGTTTGTCCTCTCTTCTCTCTGCCCCATGCCATTACTGGAAAGCTGGACCAGGCATCCATGGCTGAAATGGACTCTCCCTTCCCTCACCTCTTTTGCAGAAGTCTCTCTTCTGTCAAGGTACAATTTGGGTTCCTTATGCTCCATGAAGGAGGCGGATAGAACATTAGGCTTGCAGTCAGGAAGACCTGACTCCAATCTGGCCCCAGATACTTACCAGCTGTGTGACTTTGGACAAATCACTTAACCTCTTTGCCTCATCTGTAAATGGAGATAATAATAGCGTGGTATCCCTCAGAGTTATAGTGAGAATCAGATAAGATAATAATTGTAAAGTAGTTGACATAGTGGCTAGCACATAGTAAATGTCAGTGGTTATTATTATTTATATATATATTATAATTATAATATTATGATATAATATAATAAAATTATAACTTCCAATTTGGAACTGAAGTCTCTGTTTACAGATTTCTCACAGCACTTTATATGGTTCCTCTCTATGGCACTCAGCACATTTTCTTTTGGATTACAGTTATTTATGGACATGTTTTTTTCCCTTCCCTCTATTAGATGGAATACTCACTGAGAGTATTTTGTATTTACTTATCTGTATACATATTGGCAGGGGAAAGACTTTTAGTTCATCATCTCAGTCATGTCTGATTCTTTGTATCCCCAAATACAAAGAGGGGCTTTCATGGCCCATACTGGAATAATTTGCCATTTCTTTCTCTTGTTCACTGGAATAATTTGCCATTACCTTCTCTTGCTTGTTTTACAGATGAAGAAAAGAGGCAAACTGGGTTAAGTGACTTGGGCAGGGTCACACAAAGAGTAAGTGTTTCAGGCAAGATTTGAATTCAGGAAAAATGGTCTGCACTTTATCCACAACTCCGCCTAGCTGCCTGAGGGAATTAGAGATAAATGATGATGACCACATAAAGGAATTTCAGCATTCCTGGATAGGAAAATAGAACACTCTGGGGTGAGGGCAACATTAAGAGCATGACCACCAGGGGTTGAGAGCCAAGCCTAAAGGTGGGAGGTCCTGGGTTCAAATTTTGATCTCAGACACTTTCTAGCTATGTGGTCCTGAGCAAGTCACTTAATACCCATTGGCTAGCCCTTACTGCTTTTTTCCCTTGGATCCAATAAATAGTATTGAGTCTATGACAGAAGGTTAAAAACAAAAACAAAAAGAATACGTCCATCCCTATCTGTGACCGAGGTAGAGTGGATGAATTTGGTGAGGAAAAATAAGTAAATTGAGGAATTGGAATGTTAGGGTGCTGGAGGGAGCATGAACATTTATACTGAAATACCATCGTCCTAGAGCTCTTATAGATAGCTATGACCTATATTGCTAACTATGCTTATGGTGCTGGAGTTGGAAGGGATATTAGAGGCTAAATATTCCAGCCCATTCATTTTATAAATAGGGGAAAGAGAAGTTAAGGGACTTGCTTAAGGTCACACACAGTGGGAAAACAGCAGATCTTATGTTTGTATGAGTGTTTCTAGCACTTTTCACCATACCATGTTTTAAATTTCTCTGGAGAAATATTCAGGCAAAAATCTTTCATTTAAAGCCTTTTTTGGTTCAATTCACCAATGCACTAGATTGTTTTGCTTGTTATTAAGAGAGAGGTTTCCTTACATAAGAGCAAGGAATATTAGAGATGCCCTGCCTTGCTTTTCCTTCTCTATGGCTTCTCTCCAACTCCACCCTATTTTTTCCACTAATGAATTAAATTCTTTTGACCAGTTTTGAGAGAGAGACACCTCCCTATCTAAAAGAAAGGGATTTTAAAGATGGATTACACAGATTGCCTTGCTTCCTCCTTCTTTTCTGTGATTCATCTACAATTCCACCAACTTTTTTTCATCCAACAACAAAAAATAGAAGAAAAAAAAGGGCTCAAAAGAATGCTTTACCCACTGTGGATAACTAATGACAACTCTAGGAACTTTGCCAGATAATTTTCAAAACAAGAATATGACAAATCTCCTTCTCTTGGTTGTTTTCCAGCAGATGTTCCTGCTGTCCAGAGGCCCAGCTTGCAGTTTACTGGTTAATGGGGAAGTCATTAAGTGAATCTGGCCTGTTTGCCAGTGACACCCTTAGGTGGGCATGGCTCATTTATTTGCAAAAGTACAAGCAGGACTTTTCTCCCTCTGCCTTTCTCTTTCTACACATTGTTCCCCCTTAGCCTCAGTCCTTTGGAATAAATAAAATGTGAACTTCTCAGGAAGATGCAGTTACTTGAGATATCCCAGAATACTGTCTGACTTTAAACACAAACAGCAAACATTGCTGTCTGGGCCCCCTTCCATTGGCAGCCTCACAATTCCTAGTCCTTACCTCCAGGATCTCAGACCCTGCAGACAATGGAGCTCTGGCCTACTCTTCTTGCATAAAATAGCTTAAATAATCACAGCTTTGAATCTATCCCTTCCTGTACTTACACTATATGAAAGTTAAGTTTGGGTACACGAAAAGAACAGAAAATGGGGACTGTAATAGCTTATGTGGAGTACTAATTTTTTTTAAAAAATGTTTTTATTTTTATTTTTTCAATTACATATGGAAACAATTTCTCACAATTGTTTTCTGACCTTTTGAGATTTAGATTCTCTCCCTCCTTGCTCTCATCCCTGAGGTGGTAAATAGGATAACATGGGTTATACCAGGGCTTTAATGGAATGTATATTTTTATATTCTCATGCCATGAAAGGCATTTATCACACATCCAATAAAAAAAACTCATGAAGGAAATAAAATGAAAGAAAACATGTTTTGATCTTCAATGAAATTCCAAGTTTCTTTTTTGACTGTGGATAGCATTTTTATCATGAATCCCTTGGGGTTATCTTGGAACCTAACTTTGCAAATCATAGTTCAGTCCTTCACAGTTGATCATCATACAATATTTCTATTATTGTATACACTTTTCTCTTGATTCTGTTCACTTTGCATCAGTTCATATAAGTCTTTCCAGGTTTATCTGAATTCATCCTATTTATTATTTCTTATGGCACATTAGTATCCCATTGCAACTGTATGTGCCAATTCATTCCCCAATTCATCCCCCAATTCCTCAGCTTCCAATTCTTTGCCACTCTACAAAGAGCTGCCAAAAAATATTTTTGTACATGTAGGTCTTTTCCTCCCTATATTTCATCTCTTTGGGATACAGACCTGCAGTGATAATCATGGGTCAAAGGGTATACATAGTTTTATGGCCGTTTAAGCAAAATTCCATATTGCTCTCCAGAATGGTGTATCAGTTCACAGTTCCACCAACAATGTATTAGTAAAGGACTAATTTTTGAAGCAGTGAATTGTAGAAGAAAGAGTATTCAATTCAAAAGAACTGATTTCTGCCACTTATTAGCCCTATAACCATGGACAAATCATTCAATATTTCTCAACCTCATTTTCTATATCTATAATACAAATGAATATACATGAAGCATTTGTTATTTCTTTATTTCTTTTTCTTTTTTTTTAATATATATTTTTTAAACCCTTAACTTCTGTGTATTGGCTCCTAGGTAGAAGAGTGGTAAGGGTGGGCAATGGGGGTCAAGTGACTTGCCCAGGGTCACACAGCTGGGAAGTGTCTGAGGCCGGATTTGAACCTAGGACCTCCTGTCTCTAGGCGTGACTCTCAATCCACTGAGCTACCCAGCTGCCCCCCACATTTGTTATTTCTTAGGCAAATATATATTCTGTGTAGCTTGAATTTCAGGGTGACTTCTCTATGGTCACACAGCTAATAAATATCAGAGGTGAAGTTTGAACACAAGTCCTCCTGAATCCAAGTGTAGAACCTTGTTCATGATGTGATTATACATTACAAGGATGTTTCTGTGCCTCAAATAATACTGGCATGCCATTTCCTACCTTTGTGTTTTTACTTTGGTTGTTCTCATGGCTATTTTTTGTCTGGGCTTTCCAGAATTTCTCACTTCCTTCAAGACTCAGCTCAGGTGCCATCTTCTAAAGGAAGCTTTTATCACTTAGAAATTCATCCAACGAAATTAACCTGCAATTGTTAAATTTTACCTGTTTGTTCGTTAGATATACAATTGGTTTCTCCAATGGATACTGACCTTCTTCCCTAACATCCTTGTATTTATCACCTTGTATTTAATTTATATTAATTCTATACCTAATTATATATGTACATTCTATCTCTCTCAACAGAATGTAAAAGAGTGGGGATTTTTTTTTGTCTTTATGTCTGCAGAACCTATAGTGACTAACATATAAGAGATGCTTAATACATGTTTTTGGATTGATATATCATATTGTCTCTACTGTAAAATAGGGTTATATTATCATTATTTGTTATATTTAAAGCAAGCTTTAGCAGTGCCTTTTATTGTTTAAACCAGTTATTTCTCTCTGTAGATCACTACTTTAAAAAAATAAACAATTAGGCAAAACCAATCAAAACAGCAACTCTGTTTATAAACACATGTAATATTTTGTACTTGTGGTTCCTTACCCCTCTAATAAAAAAAAAGGAAATATATTTTACTTTTTGTTCTCTGGAACTACTATTGACCATTGCATTTGAGCTATGCTTTCTTTTAGAGTTATTTGCATGTACATTTTGGTGGTCACATAGTCTCCGCTGTCAGGAATGAGATCCTGCACAGACTCTCAGTCCCAGAGGAATTTCTAACAGGTTGTGAGGACTTCCAGATGCTCCTGTTTGCAAATAACATTGTGCTCATTATATCACGCCTTGGAGAGTATCTTAAAAAAAAATACAACCCTTACTTTCTGTCTTAGTATCAATTGAGCAGCAAGGGCTAGGCAATTGAGGTTAAGTGACTTGCCCAGTCACACAGACAGTAAATGTTTGATGATAGATTTTAGTTCAAGTCCTCCTAACTTCAGGTCTGGAGCTCTATCCACTGTGCTACCTAGCTACTCCTGACAGTGTCTTAAAAGAGAACCAGGATCTTCCTAAAGAGTGAAATCTTAGTATTTATGGAGAAAAAGTTAAATAAGAATAAGAGAGTGGATTAGATTAAGGAGAGACTTGAGGTAGGCAGACCCACCAGCATGCTTTTGCAGCAATCAAAACTTGTGGTGATAAGAGTCTGTAGCAGAGTGCTGTTCCTGTCAAAAGAGAAAAGGGAGGCATATATGAGATGTTACAAAGGCGAAGTCTACAAGCTTTGGCAACACCTTGTATAAGAGGGATGAGAGATAGTGAGGAATCCAGGATGATTCCTAGGCTGCAAACCTGAAGGGCTGGGAGAATGGTGTTGTCTTCTATAGTAACAGGGAAGATGGTGGTGGGAGATGGTTTAAAAGGAAAGACAATTAGTTCTCTTTTGGACATATTGAGTTTAAGATGTTTATTGAATATCTAGTCCAAAATGGCTGAAAGACAGTTGGGGATGCAAGAATGGAGGCCAGCAGAAAAATTGCTGTAGGTATAGTGGTTGTGAGAACCAACAGCATTAAGATGGTATGTAAGTCTATGGGAGCTGGGAAGCTCACCAAGTAAAGTCGTATAGAGTGAAAAGCAAAAAGAATCCAGAACAGAACCCTGAGAGATACCTATGGTTAGAGGTCATAATCTGGAGGAGGATTCAGCAAAGGAGAAAGAGAAGGATCAGTTAGACAGATAGGAGGAAAACAGAGAGAAGAGAGAATTGATTGATCAGAAGAGAGACTAAGGGGAATGAAGACCCAGAAAGGGCCATTGGACTTGGCAACTAAGATAGGAAACTTGAGAGACAGCAGTTTCAGTGGAATGATAAGCTCCAATAGCCAGTTGATAAGGGAGGAGTTAAGAACATAATGAGAGGAGAAAACAATGGAAGCAGCTGTTGTAGGTGGCCTTTTCAAGAAGTTTCAGATATTGCATTTCATCTTCACAATATGCCTGTAATGTAAGTGCTATTATTATCCCTATTTTATAGATGAGGCAGACAAGAGATTAAGTGACTTTCCCAGGCTCACACAGCTGGTAGGTATCTGAGGTTAGATTTGAATTTAGATCTTCCTGATGCCAGGGCCAGCTTTACCACATAACTGCTTACAATGATGAAATAACAGATTACTTGGAGTATTTTCACTTTAGAGTCATTGCTCTCAGGTTGTTCTTTTCGCTTTCTTTTCTTTATATTAGTTCATTCAAGTGGTCAGTAAAGTTAAGTTAGATAACCTCTAAAGTCTCTTCTACCACTAATGCTCTACATTCTCTTTTCTGTTATTCTCTTGCTTTTCCATTGTATTTTCTGTGTTGTTGGTCATGCTAATTAACTGCTTCCTTCACTCTTCACCTTCTCCAATCTGTACCTAAAGATCCATTTATTTTCCAGAGTATTTTTTTTTTGTGATAAAGAAGTTTAAAAAACATGAGAAATTGGATCCTGTCTCTATCAGTAACCTGTTAGCTATGCCTTCCAGTTTTATATCATCTATAAATTTCCTAAAACCATTATCTATTCCTTCAACCAAATCATTGATGAAAATGTTAAACAGTATAGGGCTAGTATCTGCCTTTTTCCATTTTATAGATGAAAAAATTAAATTGAACAAAAAAATAAATAAGATACACGAAAAATTTTTGAGCTCCAGGGAATCAAGGAACATTGTAACTAGAAGGCATCTTAAAAGTTTTTGAGTCATACATAAGATCACAGGATTAACGGCTAGATGGGACCTTGAAGATCATTTAGTACAAGAGTTCATAATCTGAGATTGTTATACTTGTTTTTTATTTGATTATTCTTTTTCTGTAAAATTATTTTTCTTTGTAATCCTATGTATAATATTTCATGTACTTAGAAACATTTCTGAGGAGGGACCCATAAATTTCAAAAGAGTGTCTATGACATACAAAAAAATTTGAGTCCCTTTGTAATCAAACTCCCTTATTTTATGGGTAAGGAAACTGTATTCCCCAAATTTAAGAGATATACCAAACATCAAATAGCTAGTTAGTTAACTGAGTTAGTATCCAGATTCATAAGCCAGATTACTAATTTTATCAAACTATGCTTCAGAAAGGGTTCACAATCTACTTTATTTACTAGGATTACAGAGACTTAAATTTGCTTTCAAGTTTTCATTGCATTTAAAGCAAAACTAGACATAGTGACATGCCTCTTTGGCTTTAGAAGGTTGCTTTTGCGTCAATATTTTCCCATCCTTTTCTCCTTTCTTGAAAATAGCTTTGTGTCTTACCACATCAAAAGAAATTCCAGGTTACATTCCAAGAGGGGAAGTAAACTTTTGTGCCCTAATATCTTAAAGAAAGAAAAAAAAACTTTTATTCTTTTCCAGGAAGCCACTAAAAAAAAAAAAACCCAAAAACCAAACATCTCATATTTGAGTTGGTAACTGTTTGTGTTTTCAATATATACTTCTAACACATATAGTATAGATAAATAAGTCAAGATTGTTTATTCAGATGAATGTAGAACATTAACTTCTATTTGGACAATGACATATAAACATTTCCTTTAATACTCAAATGTTTCTAATAGTTGGTTAGGACGTGCTTGGCGTCCCATATTGTGTCCGTGGGTCCAGCATCCCCCCAGGGAACATATTGTACTATTATTTTAGTATGTAATCTGCTTCCTCAGTTCCATGGTACAAGCCAAAATGCATAGATATGTTGTTAAAGTTTTCCTTTAGTTCACTTCTTTCAGCTATTAATTTTGTCTGACAACATGAAATCCAAGGGCAAGAGCTTTAAAGGCAGTCATCCTGTTTGCTGTATCCTCTTATAAGTCCTATGAGTATAAGGAATCAAAAATTACTCCATTTAGCCTTGGTACATTAATCAGGTTAGAATACATCTCAGGTGTTTACTTGTTCAGTTAGTCAATCTATTTGTCCTTTTACTCTCATGTTTCCATGAGAATAGTTTATTGGGTAAAACTGGATATTCTAAAGTCCTATCATCCTCAGAAACTCATGCTAAAAAATAATGCGTTTTGGTTACATTTGTATAATATGTATTTGGTTATACATGGAACATATAGAGATAGTGGAGCTATTCTCCTAAGTCATATTAGCTCTGAGTAGTCAGTCACTTCCTCCCCATTCCCCTTCCTTCCCTTCTTTCTGTCTCTCTCTCTGTTTCTCTGTCTCTGTCACTCTTCCTCTCTGTCTTTCTGTGTCTTTCTGTGTCTTTCTGTGTCTGTCTGTCTGTCTGTCTGTCTGTCTGTCTGTCTGTCTGTCTGTCTCTGTGTCTGTCTCTCTCTCTCTCCTCTTATTCTTCTTCTGTCTCTCTTGTGTTCCATTCTTTTTTGTGGAATGTTGAAGATAGAATAGACCAGGTTATGACTTTTTGGTCCAGAAGGTCCATAAGACCCATGAATAGTTTCCTCAGCAATCAAATCTGGTAGCAGCTATAACTGAGTCTGGTGAGCAATCATTTTTTTTTAACCCTTGTACTTCGGTGTATTGTCTCATAGGTGGAAGATTGGTAAGGGTGGGCAATGGGGTCAAGTGACTTGCCCAGGGTCACACAGCTGGGAAGTGTCTGAGGCCAGATTTGAACCTAGGACCTCCTGTTTCTAGGCCTGACTCTCACTCCACTGAGCTACCCAGCTGCCCTGAGCAATCATTTTTGAGAAATGATTTTGACTGAACCTAGCAGAGGATCAGCCTACCAAGTAAGGCTACTACGTACTCCAAATAAGAGAGCAACTAATATATCCAGGAACACTCTGGAGACCCAAACTATAGTTGAAGTAGAGTTGGGAAAGTCTAAAAACTTTTGTGCTATATTATTAATAAATGACACCACATAGGATTGTGGTTTCATAGGTTGCATTCCCTTATTGCACAGAATTTAAAATTTTGTGGACAATTTTTCTCAGACCATGATATAGCAGGTCATCACATTTGTACAGTTTTTTTCAACTTATAATATTTTTCTCACAAGAATACTTTCTCTCTAAATCTATATTTTTTGACCCCCTTTTCTTAGTCATTTATTTCTCATGTTCTTGTAATTTGATGTCTGACTCAATCGCTTGAATGAACCTGTTTTTTCTAATGTCACCAATAATCTTTTTTTTTTAAAGAACAAACCAACTTCTTTTCTTTCTGTCTTAATATCAATTTTAAGAGAGAAGAGAGTCAAGAGCTAGGCAATTTAGATTAAATGACTTGCCCAGGATCCTGTGGTTAGGAAGTTTTTGAGCCAAATTTGAACACAGTATTTCCCTTCTCCAGGCCTGGATTTCTATCCACTGAGCTACCTAACTTCCCCTCCATCATTTTTTAATTGTTAGTGCCAGTCACCTTTTCCTATCTTCATCATTCTTTTTTTTTCCTCTTTGGATTTAAAAATCCCTTTCTCCTAGATAGTCTCTCTTTCCTGTGCTTTTGTAGCATTGTACTCTCCTGGTTCTTTTCCTGTGTGTTTGGCCATATGAACTCAATCTCCCTTGGTGATTTCTCGTCTCTTTTCCACCTTGAGACTTTTGGTGTCCCTAAGAAGATTAAACTAGGCCCTATCGTCTCATATACTCTCTCCTTATTAACTCATATAAATTAATATACACGAACTCCTAAATTTATACATTTTGTCATCATTTCTCTACTAAACTCATCTTTTTTCACCAAATGTTCACTAGACATCTCCATCTGGATTTTTCATAAGCAGTTGAAATTCAAAATATCCAAAATGGAATTCAATATCTTTACTCTGAAATCTACTACTCTTTCTAACTTCCACATTTATATCAAGGACACAGTACTTTTTTCTAGTAATTATAACCTCTGAGTTATCCCCAACTCTTCCTCACCCTCACCCTCACCCTTATCCCTTATATCCAATCAATCGCTTAGTCATGACCATTATGCCTCCATAACCTCTTTCATCTATCTTTTCTTCTCTCCACTTCTGCAACCATCACAATTATTCAAGCCCTCAATACCACTTGCCTGAATTAATAAAATAATCTTTTATTTGCGATTTCTGCCTCAAGTTTCTTCCCATTCTCATCCATACTTCATACAAATGTCAACATGATTTACTTTAAGCTCATGATTGACAATATTACTCTCATGTTCAAAAAGTCTCCATGATTCTCCATTAACACTAGTATTAAATAAACACTGCCATGTTTGGCATTCAAAGTTTTTTCTCATTTGGACTCCAGCATACCTGACCTGTTTTATTGGAAATTACTTCCCTCCACTTTTTAAATGATCCAGACAGATTGAATTTTTTGCTGTTATCTAAATTCTGCATTCCATAACCTATCTCCATATCCTTATATAGGTGCCTCCACATACTTGGCTTATTCTCCCTTCTTCTATCCATCTCTTGAAATCCCTAGCTTTCTACAGAGCTTAAATCAAGTAGCATTTAAATTTATATAGCAAATAAATTTATATAAATTTATATAAATATATATGTATGCATACATATATATAATGTAAACTACATACATTATTTCCAAGGGTGTGGTAGTAAATATTTAACAATTGGCTCTCAAAAAAAAAGCATGCATTTCACAAATTTACACTTAATCTCTACTATTAACATATTCTCCATAATTTTCCAAAGTCTTGAAGCCAATAAAATAATAATAAATAAAATAAAATAATAAATCAAGCCCTGATTTGTAGCATTTGCCAATTTCCTAGACACACACTAAAAATTTAACAATTGGTTCTTGTGAGTTGGTTCAAACTGGCTCCATTGCACCCCTGCTAAGATGCTCATCTTTCTTAACTTAGAGGATATAAGCTATTCCAGGATAGGGTTCATTTTCATTTTGTTTTTCCAGTGCAAATTAGTTTAGTGTCTGATCCATAGCAAATACTCAATATGTGCCCATCCACAGAGGATCATACAGAATCATAGAATGGGAAATTCAGTGGACTTTAATGGTTATCTACTCCAACTCCTTCATTCTGTAGGGCTCAGCAAACTGAGGCCCTAATAGGGAGAAGTGACATCCACAGTTGCATGGATATAAATGGCAAGGATGAGATTTCATCACAGGTCTTTGAACTAGGGGAAAAAAAGCTTCGTGCTAAGTAGTGTAAATGTTATTGTTTCCATTTTACACATGAGGAAACTGAGACTTTTGTAGGTAATGTGATCTCCTTATATTTTCTCAAATAATAAATGGTAGGTCAGAATTGAATCCAATCTATTTGATTGTAAATCTAGTTCTTGTTTATGCTGCACTGATTCTTAGGAATATTAGTTATTTTTGAACATAGCTGGCTGAAAGAGGCATACACATTATTTCTGCACAAAGAATTGCACGAAAGCTAACAATTTATTTCTGGAGATAGTATATTTCATTCGCCACTTTCAAATAGTAAATGGAATAGTTTATAAAATGTTGATGGACAAAGGCAACATTCCCCCAGATCCATCCTGCATTCTATTTCCTTTGAACTAAGAATGCCCACATCATTTATTTCCCAACAGTATTTCATGTGGCAAGGCTATAGTTGCAGCTCTTAAAGTGGTGTCACAGAATTAGAACTACTTTCAGGCTGATGGTTCAAAGATTTAGCAAAATAAAGAATTTAACAAGTTGGAAAGGGGCCAAAGATGATGCAATAAAAAGATAGAAGTCAGAGAACATATGTAAATGGAACATCACCTGTTTCCACAAAGGGAAACATTGAAAGCACTTAACACATGGTGATTCTCATATATCCAAAGCCATATTTTCAAAATAAACAAGAAACAGAGAAACTGAGATGTGAAACACGATTAATTGCCAATACGATGGTGTGGGGAAACAGGATGATCTGTCCCTGAAAAGGTTCCACAGAACCTGAAAATATAAAATATGAAAACAGCCTCAGACTTCTTTGTAGAAAAGACTGTATTTCTTTGCAAGGGAGAATCATTACTCTGAAACATGTTCCATGAAATAGAATTTTTTAATGCCTGGGTCAGTTCCTTAGACATGTATACTATTAATTTTCAGTTGGCATCTTTGGTGCCTCCAAATCCCCAGACTTAATAATGAACAATATTCAAATCAGTTTATAAATATGTAGAAAGTGGGTCAAAAACATTTATAATGAAGTACAAAGTCCCTTGAGTGTTTCCAACAAAAGCTCTTCCTTTTCATCACTAGAGTTAAGTTTGGCACATGCAATCAATATAAACAGAGAGACAGGAGCACAGCCAAGTGAAACCATTCTCTGCCCTTCTCCAAAAAGAAATGCACAAAATCAAGCCGACCACTATGAAGACAGATGACACAAGCCTCAGGGAGAAATTTAATCAGGAGCAAGTCAAGGTAATTTTGCTGTGAAAGAAATGTATGCATCAAAGGTAGCACCCTTTAATGTTCTGCAAATTGTATATTTAGTACATGACTTAAATAGGAATGTACAATAGTAGACTAATAAAATGTTGGAATGGCAAGGAATGTCACCAGCCATCAGAACCATGAAAACAATATACACATACATCATTATGTGAAAAATACTAATGGAAAAACTTAAATACACCTTTTTCAAGGTAAAAAAAAAACCTCCAACAAATAAATAAAAGGAAAGAAGCAGTAATCCAAAAGAGTCTATACAGGATCAGAAGCTATTGATCCAGTTATATGGGTGAAGATTGGACTTAGATTTTTCCCTTCACATCTATCATTTCCCTTCTTGCCTCTACATAAGATAATAAATTTATTATAGGAAGGCACCTCAAAGGTCATCAAGTATATGTTTCATATTTTAAGGATAGGAAAACTGAGGTCTAGAAAGGCTAAGTAACTTGATCACAATTAGTAAAGAGCAGAGTTGGGATTTGAAAGAAGATTGTCTGTCTCTAAAGACAGCACTACCTCATACCATGTTACTTTGCATGGCTCCTGGCCCTATTACCAATTAATATTTTAATTAATATTATCTATTACACACCACTTCTTTGCATACTTTCAGATATTCTCTCATACTAGTATTCTTTATTTCCTTCTTCCTCCCTCCCTCCCTCTTCCTCCTTCCCTCCCTCCCTCTCTCTTTAAATTAGTTACCTAACTTCACTTCAGAGTTCTATTTGGGGATGTGAGTATTTTCTATTCACACTGAAAGTTCCTTGAAGAAAGATTTTCAGAATCATATTTTGAGTTCTGAAATTCTAGTCTACCCAAGGAAGCCTCAGCTTCTATCCATTGACTCATGATTTTTGTTCTTGAGTATGCTTGTTCATTCTAAGCCCTTTCCCAACTTTCTCTGGCTTGCTGATTTACTTGCTATGGAATTTTCCAAGTCTTCTCCGAAGATTTTTGAAAGTGCTAAGACCTTCACAAGGTTCTTCACTTGGCAGACCATAAAATAGAGAGACACTCCTCCCTAGAAGTGGTTATAGCGACACTTCTAGGAAGAAAGTAAGTTCTATAAGACTTTTTACTTTCCTTTTATCTCATTTTGAGTAGTTTGAAAGTAATAGAGAAAAGAATCCTAGAATGTTCCCTCTTTCCCCCAAGTACTCAACTTTACTTAACAATTGATGACCCCAGATGTTAACAGGAATTAAATTCATAAGGGCAGAAATGGCATCTGTGAAAAATATTCACCAAATGTTCTTACTAGTAGATTCTTTTCCAAAATTGTAGAAACCTCACTGTCTATTTTAGTGAATAAGAGAGTTGAAGCACTGCTGATTTAAACCGAGACTGATTTAAACTTATTCCTTCCTTGAGAGCTTTCAGGGGAAGGAATGACCCTTGAGATCTCTTTAAAAGATAGATGTTTGGCACATCTGGTCTTCATACAAAATATACAAAAAAGTGAAGCCCTAAGTCTAGCAATAGAATTATTACTTACTAAATATAGTAAGACTGTATACATTTTCTAAATCTAGCCATGAAAAAGTATTTCAAAGGGCAAAACATTCTAGAAGGAAATGGAAAATTATTGACATATAGATAGATGTGGCCCACAGAGTTGAATGTTTCACATGAGAAAATGTTATCAGCAGGAATTTTGAGTTTATGTTTATATTAAAACAGGAATTGTCAACATAGGTTTCTATAATACTTAAGTCTCTGGAGAAAACAGAACAAGAGTAAGGAAGCAAACTTGTACAAAGAGGGTATTTGTTGCTTGGGACTAAAGTATAGACAGTAAGAAAAGATTTTTTTTTCTTTTTTGCCCAATAGTGGTCTCCTAGCAATTGTGCTCTGTGCAAGCAGGAGACATTTTACCAGTTAGCATTCTGTTTTATTCTACAAAGAAAATGAAAGGTCTCCTTGGTTGTTGCCTTCCAGGTTCAGTATTTTAGCAATGTGCACAAAACACCAATGATATAGGTAACTGGCTGTGCTAACATCTGTGAAATGTTTAATTGTGAATGAGAAAATATATAATAGAAAATTATTAAATGCTAGTGCATTTAATAAAGCCCATTGTAGAGTAAGCCCATATCAGTACATCCTCTGCCCCCACAACCCCCCTCCCAGCTCAAATTATTTCCGAAACTATATGATGATTTAATAATAAGATAGCAATGAAATCACGACCCAATAAGATTAACCTACTTTGACTTACTTTCAAATGTTTTCAAATGTCAGAAGTGGAAAGAGACCATGATGTATTCTCATGCATTGATTAATTGTGCTAGCAAAAATATATATTTATGTTTGTGAGTTCTCAGAAAATCATTGAACCCTTTTGGCCTAATATATAAGCATAACAGTGTGGCATAGTAGAAAGAGCACCATACTTTAGACAAAGCATCTGGGCTGGAATCCTAATTCTGCTACTTTTTGACTTTAGACATGTAACTTCTCTTCTTTGTGCCTCAGTTTCTTTATCCATAAGATGGGGAAGGGGTTGAACTAAATGGCAACTAAAGTTACTTCTGGCTCTAAATCTATGACAGGAATATAACAAAACTCCAGAGAGGCACTAATGTGCACTCCATTTTTGATATTTTCATTCTCAATGCACAAATGATATAAGAATTTCTTTGTTTCAGACCATTCATTAAAGAACACTATTAATCTCCTGCGTATGGCTACAAAGTCTTGGTAGATGTTTTGACATCCATAGAGGAAAGGTGGCTTAATAGTAGTAATAATGGTCATAATAACAGGTACATGATAATTGCAAGTTTACAAAAAATGGTGTAAAGAGAGGGATGTTTATGTTTCAGGGCTGGGTTTGCCATTGTAAAATCACATAGCGATTGAGGCATGGCTTCTGTTTCTAGCTGATTCTCATCCCAGTGTTATTCATTGAGATTTAATGGTGTTTTGAAATATATACTTCCCTTGTACCCCCTCATAGAACATGTACCAGTATGATCATATGTGTAATATTTAACTCTTAAAAATATTCTATTGGAATATTTGGAATTGGAAAAAATAAAAAATATTCTATTGGAAATGCAAACTTTAACTTTGGTCCTTCACAAATGGATGACATACATTAAGGAGGTAAAGCACAAACATTTACTGTGCCCAGGAACTTTGCTAAGCATTTTATGAATATTAATTTATTTGATGCTGATAACAACCATGTGAAGGAGGTATTATTATTATTATACCCATTTTTAAAACTGTGAAAACTGAGGCTGTGACTTGTATCAGAAAGTTAGTGTACCTTAGGTCAGATTAAAACTCAGGTCTTGCTGATTCTTGGTGAAGTGCACTATCTTTAAATTAAGTTGCCTATTGTGCTGTTGGACATTTAATTGGCTCTATTCCAAAAGTGTGGTGTAAGGGAGGAAATACTGGCTTTGGAATGAGAACTTGTTCCACCTTACAAACTAGCTGTGTGGTTTTGGACAATCAATCAATCATTTGATACACAAGCATCTGTGAAATGCCTTCTATGTGCTAGGCACTGTGATAAGTTCTAGGAGGTACAAAGAGAAAAGGTTGTACACAGAACATTAAAACAAAAATACAAGTTAGCCTTGGAGAGGACTGTACAACATTTGGGGGAGTGCAGGGCAGAAAATGAGTTTGCAAAAGGCAGAGCTTGAGCTCAATCTTGAACAAAATCAGTGATTTTAAGACGTGGAGGGAAAGCATTCTTGAGATGGGGGCAGCCAGTACAAAGATAGAGAAGTGGGTAAGAGAAACAAAGATAATCACTATAGTTGAACCACAGAGAATGTGTAGGGGAGTAATATGTAAGTAGGCTGTAGAACTTTAATTGCCAAAAAAAAATCGAAAATTATTTGTGCTATTAAAGATCAAAGGGAGCCAACAGAATTTATTGAGTATGGTGATTGTGTGGCATGACCTGAATTTGGGAATACTCACTTTGGTGGCAGAAAGTTACTTCCATTCTGTGGATTAACATTTCTATAAATAAAAGGCAGAGCTTGGATTGATTGATCTCTAAGTTACCTTCCAGCACAAGACTAGGAAAGTTCCTTTAAGCTCTAGAAATTTCAGAATCTAATATTCTACCATGCCATATGCATCTTTAAGAGTCATACTATGCTTTGATGTTGCACTCATGAAGGAATACAAAGGATATCCTGAATCAAAGAACAGTCAACAATTTATTGAGCACCTGCTATGTGCCAGGCCCTGTGCCAACCTTCGAGGGTACAAAGAAAGGCAGGAGCTATCTCATTACTTGACTCCTAATTTTTAATTCCTGAATTCTCCTTACTTCTAATTGACGTTGGAGTGTTCTTTCTGACCATAGTTCTCTCAATTTGTCCTCGCTATGCTTCTTCTCCACATTTCAGTCTTTTTGCCAGTTTGGAATTCTGGCTTATTCTGACTATGGATCTCTTTGGCTTCTCTTCAGGCACTTTCCCTTCCCTTCCACCCTCTTTCCGTTCCTCCCTCTTTGTTCCCTCCTTCCCTTGCTTCCTTCCTTCCTTCCTTCCTTCCTTCCTTCCTTCCTTCCTTCCTTCCTTCCTTCCTTCTTCTCTTCTTCCCTTCCTTCCTCTCTTCTTCCCT
>NC_058133.1:363574086-363600965 GCF_016433145.1 Gracilinanus agilis
CTTCCTTCCTTCCTTCCTTCCTTCCTTCCTTCCTTCCTTCCTCTTTTATTCTTTCTTCTACTTGTTTTCCCCCAAAGCAGTAACTCTGACCCTTTAATTTTCCCAAAGAGAACTGAGTCCAGTCTCACTGAGATAAGATAGCTAGATCCTCTTTCAAAACAAATAATTTCTCAGCATGCCTCAGCTGCTTTTCCTTTGAATATACCATCTTTCAAATGCAGAGTAAAATAAAAGATTCATGACTGAAGAGTAAATACATCTCACTTTTCAGAAAGAAATGACTGAATTATTGTTGGTTGTATTACTAGTAGTTTGAAATGTTTTAATGGTAGTTTCTGTGATAAATAACTACCAAGATAATATTAATATATTTCAATGACATTTTTTCTCCAAATAATGCTCTTCTTTTAATTCTCTTTTACTATATTCCTATCCAAATTAATAAACTCTTACTTATAAGTTTCATAACATTTTAGTAGTACCTTTTCCTTTATGTGACTGGGTTTTTTTCTCAATATATAATTCATCTCCCCCTCAAATGGACACATTTATGCTATCACCATGTGCAATTCTCTGATTCAAAACATATATGTTTCTTGAAGGCAGGAGCCATTTTACACTTATCCCACAGCCTGACTTAGTAAGTGCTCAAGAAATATTTATTGACTGACTGATTGTTACAGCCTCCTCTCCATTATACATTTTTTATAGTCCATTAGAGCTGAGCTCGAAGTCAAGCTCTTTTAGGGGAGCTTTCCTTACAAACCTACTCTCTCTACCATTAACTCTCAATTATCCCCCCCCCCCCAATAACATTAAAAACAAAACACTTTGGAAACTTTAAAGCATCTCACAAATTTTACTCATTTTTATTACAATTATTTTGTTTCTGTTATTGATATTCTTCCACGTATTATTCTTTTTTATTTAAATTTAACTGGTCAAGTATTGTAGTTAAATAAAGTAATGGAATTTTGTAGTTGTATAAAGGAATTAGGATGTAACCTTTTCTGTATGTTCACTGAAGGTATCTTCTGTACAACTTTAGTAACAGAAAAACAGGAGGATGGGGATGATATTGAATCTTATTTCTCTTTCTTTTGCTCTCTCCCTTCCTCCTCTCTCTTTCTTCCCCACACCCTCTTCTTTTAATCCTTTTTAGGATTAATTGAAAGTATTTGTAAAATGCTTAGCATAGTGTCTGCCACCTTGTGAGTGATATTTCAATGTTAGTTAATATTATTCTTGTACTTATGGGAATAGATTGAGAAAAGGGATTGAAGAGTGTACAGAAGGTCTGAAACACCTTTTCAGTAAACAATCATGGAACATATGACTAAAGCATTAATGGATTATCAAGCAACAGTGAAGCCCTAGCTAAAATGAACATAAATTTGCTGATTCACTAAATTCAGATGTTTCTTGGTTATTTGTCACATCCTCCCGTTATTTATATCTAAAGCTGAGGGGGGAACAAAGTCTTTCAGTGTATATGAAAAATATATCTATATCTATATTTCTGTCTCTTTCTCTCCACGTGTACACACACACACACACACACACACACACACACACACACACACACATACAACCACATCCATATCTTTGAATATCTCCAAAAAAATAGAACATAAAATCTATACTGGCGCAATTAATTGCTGTGTTTTAGTTTTTATGTTTTTTACTCCAGACCTATAATTCCATTGTTCTATGGAACTCTGTGTTGAGAAAACATTTTCTACCAAAGCAGATGTCTCTACATATGTGAATGTGTATAGCCAAATGCATAACTATACATTTGCTAATAAAATTCTATTCCAGAGCTTATTGTAGTCTGCCATTGACCCAGATTTCTCAATGGTTCTTGCTATAAACCACAGATTCTAGCAATTCTCATCAAGATGGAAAAGATTTGAATATGAGCCCCCTGAAAAATGGCTCTTCATCCCTGGAGAACAGATCAACCTAATTAAGAACAGAGAAGCTCACCATCAAAAGGTTGGCCACCAACTATGGAATTATTTTTGGGCATAGCAATCCATGAAGATTACTCCCTGAGGTGGTGAGTGATTATGCTTTGATTGTGGAGGAATTATTCACACCTATGACATCATAGGACTAATATACACACAGATCTGTTTATGTACATATTGGTCTGAATCTGTGATTTCATTCTGGTAGGAAACTCCTAGCGAGGAAACTTTTCCACCAAGACAAATGTGAAGCTATTTTGTAACATTACCTAAGAGAATTGTCTGGGAATGTGAGGAAGTTAAGGGACTTACATAGAGTCATACAACTAGTAGGTATCAAAGTCAGGACTTGAACCCAGTTCTTCTTGATTGTGAGGTCAGATCTGTGATTGTTTATTCCCTATTCTACGCCAACTCTATCAATCTATAATTTCACTAAAAAGAATGAAAATGATGAGACAATATTCCACAATTTCTAAGATACAGCCAAATTTATGTTTCTAAATGTTTCCTTCAATAAAAGAAGGAAACAGAAGATCAATGAATTGAGTATGCAACCAAAAAATCTAGAAAAAGAACAAGTTAAAAGTTACCAACTAAACATCAAATTGTGAATCTTGAAATTCAAGGAGAGATGAATAAAATTGAAAGGTTAAAAAACCCCATTTAGTTAGTAAATAAAACTAGGAGCTGGTTCCCCTCCCTCAGAAAAAAATACAGTAAAATATATAAATCATCGGTTAATTTGATATAAAAAGTGGAAGAAGAAAACCAAATTATTAGTATCAAAAATGAAAATGATGACTGCATTGTGACTATGAAATGAAGGACAAAAGACCAAGAAGAGCAAAGGAATCAATAAAAAAAAATTAAAGAAGGTAGACTAGCAGTTCCAGATGACAAACTACATTACAAAGTGGTAATCATCAAAACAATCTGGTACCAACTAAGAAATAGGGGAGTGGTTCAGTGGAGTAGATTAGGTATACAATACACATTAGAAAATGACCATAGTAAGCTAAAGTAAAGCTAGAGATCGAAGCTTTTTGGGTGAGAACTCAATATTTGACAAAATTACTGGTAAAATTGGAAAGTAGTTTGTCAGAAACTGGACATAGATCAACATTTTACAACATATACTATGATAAAGTCAAATTAAATAAATTATTTAAATGTAAAGGATGAAATCATAAGTATATTAGGGAAACATAAAAAAATATATCTTTTGAGTTTATGACCAAACAAACAAGAGATGGAGAAGATCGCAGGAAGTAAAATTGATAAATTTTATTACAAGAAATTAAAAAGCTTTTTTCATAAACAAAATTAATGCAGCCAAAATGACAAAGAAAACAGAAATCTGGGGGAAAAGTCTTAATATCAAATTTCTCTGATAAAGACCTCTTTTCTCAAATGTATAGGGAACTAAGGTGAATTTATATATATATAAAAAAGAGCCATTTCCCAGTTGATAAATGATCATAGGAAATGAACAAGCAATTTTCAAAAGAATAAATCAAAGCTATTATTAGTTATAAGAAAAAATATTCTAAAAGTCACTTTACTTTAGAGAAAATGTAAATTAAATCATCTCTGAGATACTACCTCTCAGATTGGTTAACATGACAGGGAAATAAAAACAACAAATGCTAGAGTGGATGTGGAAAAATTGAGACACTAATTTACTGTTGGTGAACTTGTGAACTAGTTCAACCATTTGTGAGTACAATATGAAATTTCACCCAAAAAACTAGAAAAATTGTTGACCAAGCAATACCACTACTAGGTCTGTATTCTAAAGAGATCAGAGGAAAAGGACCTATTTGTACAAATATATTTACAGCAACTCTTTTTGTTGTGCCAAAGAATTGGAAACTGAAGGGATGTCCTTCAATTAGGAAAAGGCTAAATAAGTTGTGGTATATAATTTTAATGGAATACTATTATGCTATAATTTTTTTCAGAAATATTTTGGAAGACATATGAATTGATGCAGAGCAATTTGAGCTGAATCAATGGAATATTGTACTCAGTTCAGACACATTGTACATAGTTGTTCAGTCATTTTTCAGTCATAGTTAACCCATTATGACTCCACTTAAGTTTGTTTGGCAATGATATTGGAGTGGTTTGCCATCTTCTTCAACTCATTTTGCAGATGAGAAAACAGAGACAAATAATGTTAAATGACTTGCTCAAGTCACCAGCTAGTAAGTGCTTAAGGCCAAATTTGAAGATGTCTTCCTAACTCCAGACTTGTCACTTCATCCACTACCTTGCCTAGCTGTTCCTTTCAACATAGCAACAGCAATATAGGATGATCTTTGAAATACTTACTTTGATCAAGACAATGATCCATGATGATTCCAAAGTATCTCTGATGAAAAATGCTTATCTACCTCCACAGAGGGAAATAAATGATAAACAATTAATGCAGTTTGAAGCATATTTAAAATTTTTTCTTTATTATTTTGATCTGTGTTTTCTTTTACAACATGGTTCATATAGAAATATATTCTGCATTGCTGTTATTCAGTGTTTTTCAATTGTGTCCAACTTTCAGTAACCCCTTTAAAAGGGTTTTCTTGGCAAATATACTGGAGTGGTTTGCCAAGTCCTTCTCCAGCTTATTTTATAGATCAGGAAACTGAGGCAAACGGGGCCAAGTGACTTGCCCAGGATCATACAGCAAGTAAATGTTGTTAAATTCTGGGTGAGGCTGACCCTGTATTTTGCAGGGATTCCATGCTGCAATCTCTACATAACAATGTCTAAGGCTGATAACAAATTATTTACCTTCTCAATGGAAGGATAAGAGTAGGAGGGTGGGAAACATGCTGGAATTCAAAGTTAACAAAAAAGTTTAAAAATGTTTACATGTAATTAGGAAATGTTTGATGAAATAAACAAAACTATGTGGAAATGATTAATTTAATAAATTGGGAATTCATAGTTTTCATAAAAAGTGTATCTCCAGTGATAGCTTTGTAAAAGAAGAAAGAATTTCAAGTCTTATACTGTTTGCATTCCTTACAAAGTGGTGAAAAACCTTATCAAATGGATTGGATTTTTTTAAGAACAGATAGAAATATCATGCCAGAATCAGAGGCTGCATTTTCCTGCATTATTTATTCCTTTATCTAGACAAAAAAGCAAACAAACTAGTCTCATGTCCCCCTCTACTGCAACAACTGCATCAAGCAGTGCTGTTGAAAACTCCATGTTTTAAGGTTTCATAAACTGAAATAAAATTCTTCATTTAATATAAATAATTAAAATAGAAAACCCTAAACGTGAACAATGAATGATGAGATTTAAGACATTTATTCAGAATCTTTAAAAAGATAATAAGTTTATGCCAGCATGTAAGAATCAGGAAGAAAACTGAAGACAAATAGGAAATGAACTTGATTGAATAAACCATTGAATTTCATTATCTAAAATCAGCTATTCCCCAGGAACGCTTGTGAATAAATGATATTCTGGAAAAGTGTGTTGATGATTCATTGAATGTGAATATTTCTTCCAGCTCCCAGAAGTATGTTCTGCATTGCTGATTCCAGAGTGTAGCCTTCTTGGATACAGTCTTTTCTGGTTTCAGAAATCATGGACAAAAGCACTGGCCCTGGGGTCAAAGGACCTGGGATCAATCCTGCCACTTCTATGATTAAACACCCTTTAATCTTTCTGGGCTCCCAAATCCTCATCTATAAAATGGAAGAACTGGACAGGATGTTTTTTAATATTCCTTTTAGTCCTAGAACTATGATGAAAAATATTATTTCTACAAAAATATTGCCTATATAATCAGAATGCTGGGCAATCAGAAGGCAAAGCAGTGAGATGATACAATGGATAAAGTGACAGACATCTTCCTGAATTCAAATACTAGCTGTGGCACCTCTGAGCAAGTCACTTAACATTGTTTGCTTCATTTTCCTCATCTGTAAAATGATGCAAAAGGCAAATCTCTCCACTATCTAAAGTGGGTGCCACCACCCCCTAGTGGGTGTTGCAGCTATCCAGGAGAAGCAGTGATGGCCACAGGTGCATTTGGGGGAGGTAAATGACCATAAGGGGGCAGTGATATATGTGACAGGAGACGCTAAGTAATATTTTTTCTGAAAAGGGGGCGGTAGGCCAAAAAAGTTTGGGAATCACTGATCTATACCAAGAAAACTTCAAATGGAGCCACGAAGAGTCAGACACAACTGAAATGAACTCATGAAATCAGAAAACTAGAAACACCTGGAAGAGGCTATTTGGCCTATTTTCTTATCTCTAGCTATCTGAATCACTGACTATCACTGCTTTTAGCAACTTTGGAGGGCCAGCTACCAGAGATTAGCAAACATATAGTGACTGAATAAGCAGAAGGGACTAATTTAATCAAAGAAACTATTTTGTTCTAAAAATCTACTGGAACTCAAAAGAAGTCTTTCCAAGGACCTGAATGTCAAATTGCATTAAATCTTATGTATGAAACCCAGAGAAAGTCTCATCTGTTTCTCTCTCTGTCTCTGTCTCTGTCTCTTTCTCTGTCTCTGTCTCTCTCTCTCTGTCTCTCTCTCTCTCATCTCTTTCATCTCTTTCATCTCTCTCTCTCCAGTGATTATAATAGTAATCACAGTGATAATAATCTATGGATGAATTATTTTTGACCTATATATTTAAGTGTAACTGGCAAGTAATCACTGCCACCATTTGGCTCTTCTCTTTCTTGAGGTTTGGCCACACGTTGCAGGGAGACCTCTGCTGTTGGTTTCATTTATTACAGTGAAATATGATTTACAAGATTTTGTGACCTCAAAACCTGCTCAGGTTTTTATGTCTCTGTTGTGATTATACATTTTTACATCTCAAAGAAAGCATAAATCCTCCAACTCCAGCTGGCATGGTTAATAAACCTGCAACTCTGCCCTCATTGAACTATGCCACATCACTGAAACATCTGGTAGGCTCTAATTTCCATGCTGTAGCAGAGTTTTGACCTCTGTTTCACTTTCAAATAGGCCTCCTTGGTGGAATTTCTTTGCTTTCCTGATTAATTTTGACTCTAGCTCCCTTTATAGTGATTAGGATGACTTTAGTCATGGGCTTTGGGAGTCACCTTGAAGTGCTACAAGTACTGTAGATCTTTCTCTCCTCTACCCTCTCCTTTGCTTGATTTTTGCACTTTAATCTCCTAATTAGGAGGATTCTCCAAAGTTCAGCCTGAATCCAAGGGAAGTTAAGTCATTTGCCCAAGGTCACCTAGGTGGTAAGTATCAAAGGCAAGACTTGGACCCAGACATTCTGACTTCAGGCTTTTTATCCCTAAGCTCTGAAATCAGACAGACAGAATGGAAATTCAGGATGGTTATTTTCCAGAATTTAGAAAGATAAACATCCTGACACGTGAAATGACATTCACATGAATCTATTACATGATTTTTCAGAATGTCAAGTATTTCCTGATATACTATGGGTCCTTAACACTCTTACCCTCAGTGAAGTTGCAAATCATACAGTTCAGGGCCTGAGACTTTGCTGATCCTTTTCTAGGAATCAACTGATAGAAGGTCCCTGGGACCAACCTATTAATCTATTAATTTTTCATTCAGGCAGAAGGCATCATCTTTAATTCAATTCAATTCAATGAACATTTAAAAAATATCTATAATATGCCTGGAAAGGTTTGATTCTGGAGATAACAAGACAAAAAATAATTCTTGCACTCAAAATGTATATATTGACCTGGGAGGTGAAATAAACAAATAAAAGATAATTTAAAGGTGATGCTTCTAGTATTACTATATAGTCAATTGGTTAATTTTATGACTACTGGATCAGATGACAAACAACAAAATACCAGAATGGTAGTGTAATTTTCACAAATGGAGAAAATTAGGAGGAGGATAGGTTTCAGAGGAAAGAAAATGATCAACTTAATTTTGAACATATTGCGTTTTACATTAAATTTATTCATTTGTTTGCTACATTAAAATACCCAGAAAACTACCTTCTTACATCCTTTCCCCATACCTAAGAAAATATCATTTGAAAAAATAAGATATATGTATATATAAAATTATGTCTTTTTCTTTTCTATTTATCAGTTCTTTCTCTGGAGGGAGACCTACACAAGTTATTCTTCAAACTATTTCTATTGCTGAATATAATGTTCCCCTGGTTCTGCTCATTTTACTATTCATCATTTCATGTGGGTTTTCCTATTTTTTTAATTTAACATTATTTCTTATGGTGCAGTAGTATTCCATCATCATCATATGCCATAACTTGAGTTGGAAGTGACAATGGGATACCTGGTTAACAAATCCTGAAAGCAATGGGAAATAGATGTTAGATTTGAGGTTGGGATAGATGATAGAGATTTGAAAATATAAGCAGACTTCAATGTATAACCAAGAAAGAATTCTCTAGAGGAACAGAAATAAAAGAAGTCATTAGGGAAATGTATTATAAGAAAACTATAGGTAGGTTAGGTGGTGAATAAAGGTCAAGAGTCAGAAAGACCTGAGTTCCAATCCAATCTCAGACACTAGCTATGTGACTCTGGACAATCCAGCTAACTTTGGTTTCCTTATCTATAAAGAGTTGGACACTACTGAGAAGACTCAACAACAACAACAACAACAAATGATAGGAAGGCTATCAACTGACTATATGATGGAATGATATGTAGATTGCCTGAATGCTACACTGCTATTTTCATTATATTTAGAAAAATAGAAGGTTCCTTTGGTGAACCTGAATGAAAACATATACAAAAGTTATACAAGTATCATTTTTCTAAACAGCCCAGCTAGAAAATTGGGAGATGTCAAAAATAACATTAATAGTTGTCTGTCATATCATATATCCAATCTGTCCCCATATCTACATGATTCTTCTTTTGGAATGTCTTCACATCTTTCTATTTATTACCCATGTACAATCCTATGCCTCCCTCATATTTGGACTACTATTTTAATCTCTTAAGTTTGTTCTTGCCTTCAATGTCTCCCTACTCCAATCTGCTCCATAGAACTCAGTGATGGATTAATCTTTCTAATATGTCCGTTCCATCACATTGCTCTTCAGTTCAGAAATTTTCAATGACATTCCACTGTTTATTAGAACAAGTCCACATTTCTCCTCTTTGTGATTAAAGCCCTTTGTAATGTTTGATGCACCCAAACAGCATTGTTTCATTTCAATGGTTTGCTAAGAACTTTTCATGACTGCTCATTCACATTTAGGTCTACCTCATACCCAACTCTCATCTGTGACTCCAAGAAGTTGTCATATCCCCTGAGGTTACACTCTGGTAAAACACTCTTGGCAGATTTGCTAGACCCAGTTGATGCTAACCAACAGTTCTCAAACTTATTAGTGAATTAGGGGGAATGTCTATCCCAAGCATGTCAAGACTTTTGGCAGAAAGGGCAGGGGAACAGTTCATTATAACAGTCACGACAGTTCTGTGGAGCTGTTAGAGCTTGATCAGACATTGAAGATATCAAGACCATCTCTTACATCTTGATTTTTATCTTGCTACTGAACTTCAGTGACTTTGGAAAAGAGAGTTAGGTTGATGACTTGTATAACTGTCTCACTTAAATCCAATTCACTCATGAGTCAAGACATCACCTCTTGATTCATTGGTCTTCTTTGAAACAAAGGACAAACAACACCCTCTACTATCATAAGATTCTGCTTAGTATCTGTGTGACCATGGATAAGTCACTAAGTCCTTGGTCCTCAGTTTCATCATCTGTAAAAGAAGAGGATTAGCTTCAATAGCCTTTATCTTCCCTTCTAGCTCTAAATCCTTTGAGCCTATGATGCTATAATCCTTCTTATCCTATCAAATGTGATGATGTCAATATTTTCTAAATCAACAGCCTTGTACCATTGTCCAACTCTATTCTATAGCAAAAAGCAACCATTCTGTTAATAGTTAATTAATATCACTCATGACTTTATGATATTTTCTTTCTTAGGATCCTTTGGGTTATATGACTGCTATAATTTTTTAAAGGATCTTCAAAGGAGCCAGGCAGAGTAAAACTGTATACACTTTTAATTCTAAAATATTTTAGAAGTTCTTTTTGTGGTGGTAAGAACTGGAAACTGAAGGAACGTCCATCAATTGGAGAATGACTGAATAAGTTGTGGTATGTGATTGTAATGGAATACTAATAGGCCATAATAAATGACAAATAAGATGACCCCCCAAAAACCTGGAAAGACTTATGTGAAGTGATATAAAGTGGAGTGATAAGTGAAGTGAGCAGAACCAGGTTATACACAGTAACAACAATAATATAAGATGATGTACTGTGAATTTCTTAACTATTATCAATACGGCAAGGATCTAGTAAAACTCTAAGGGGCTCATGACAAAAAGGGTTTCCACTACCATAGAAGGAACAGACAGAGTCCAAATACAAATTGAAACATACCGTCCTTCCCTTCATTTCCTCCAAAATTTTTTCTCTGATATAAGCAATATGTGTTTTGCTTCACAACATGATGAACAGGGAAATATATATTTTGTGATAACATATGTACAACCTATATCAAATTACCTGTCATTTTGAGGAGAAGGAAACGGTGAGGAGGGAAAATTTTTTTCTTGTAATTAAAAAAATAAAAAATTGATTTAAAATGAAAAAAAAAAAAGAAAAGATTTTTCCCAACCCTCCAAATGTAAGGCACTATAGTAGGTCCTGGGTATATAAGGATAGAAATGATACAGGCCCTAAATGCCATTCAGAGAGGAGAAAAACATGTCTATAAAAAACATAATACAAGATTATGATAAGTGTAAAGAAAAATAGTTGATATAAAGGAAAGATCCAGGTAAAATATAACCAAATCAAAGTGATTTGAACTCAGGTCTTCCTGTGATAAATTTGATAAAGTAAAACTCACTTTCCCTGGGCATGAGGATATAGGTGTGGGAAGGCTTCATAAAGGAGGTAGAACCTGAATGAGTTCTGGAAAGAAGGGAAGGGAAGTTAGAATATATTCCAGGAATAGGGGCTATGTGAGCAAAGCTTGGCAATAGGAGAAATTAAGATGAATATGCATAATGGCTAGCAGCTGAAATCAGCTGAAATGTAGAGTACATAAAGAAGAGTAGTATAAGGTAATGTTAGGAAGGAGGATTGGAATGAAACTTTAGAGGGCTTTGAATGAAAGAATTGGGAATTTATTTAGTTATTGAAAGGGGAACCATTAAACATTTTTGAGGGACATAATTGAAGTAATGTATTATGAAAATTACTCAGGTAGATAATAATAAAGTGATCATCATACTTTCTAGCTGAAGGTTGGACAAGAATGGGACTAGACTGAAAAGAAGTGGAGACTATTAGAGTAATCTAGGCAAAAAGAAATGAGGGATTGAACAAAGGTCAATATAGAAGTAGCTAATAGAATGGGTCAGTGAACAGAGAATAGGTGAGAAATATAGCAGAAATGAAAACAGCAGGACTTGGCAACTCACTGGATCTGTGAGGTAATGGGGATATAAAAGATAAGAGGGAAGGGAACAAATACTTACTAATTGCCTTCCATGTGTGAGGCACTGTGCTCAGTTCTTTACAAATATCTAATCTGATCTTCACAACAACCTTGGAGGGCAAGTGCTATTGTTCCTATTTGTCATTTGGAGAAACTGAGGCAGACAGAGGATAAAATGGCTTTTCTGGGATCATGTAGTAACTGTCTGAGGCTAGAGTTGAATTCATCTTTTTGACTTCACAGCCAGAGGAATGTCTCCTTGTGTCACTTAGCTGTCTGATAATTTCAAAGTTGAGGCAAGTAGATTAGGCAGGAAGGTAGTGGTGCCATCAACAGAAATATATAAGTGAGAGAAGGAGTGGCAGGTTGTCTACTGTATTTTCTTTACTTTTTGGTGTACATTTTGCATCCTCTACCTTCAACCTCCCATTAGAATATAAGCTTCTTGCGATCAAGGACACTTCCATTTTTGCTTTTTTATCTCCAGCACTTAACTCAGTGCCTTGCACAAAGCAAGTTCTTTTTTTTTTAAGTAGTTTGTTTGCTACATCAAAATTCCCAAGTATCTCCCTCCCTACCCTTCCATACTAGAAAAGTCATCATTTAACAAAAAGATATAAGTATATATAGACTATGTCTTGCTTATTTTTATTTATCAGATAGATACACACAAATCATTTTTCAAAGAGTATTTCTGTTGCTGTATATAATGTTATCTTGGTTCTTATTTCACTCTTCATAATTTCTTGTAAGTCCTTCCATTAAAAAATCAACCTTATTATTTCTTATGGAACAATAATATTTCATCACAACCATATGCCACAAATTGTTTAGTCATTCTCCAATCGATGAGTATTCCCTCAATTTCCATATTCTTTTCCTTTTCCCCTCATCACCTTAGGAAATAAACCTAATAGTGCTATTTCTGGGTTAAAAGGTATGCATAGTTTTATTACTCTGTGGACATAATTCTAGATTGCTCTCCAAAATGGTTGGTTGGATCAGGCTCCACCAACAGTGTATTAGTCTCACATAGCAAGTTTGTATAAAATGTTGGTGGATTTGAATTGATTTGGAAATAGTGCAATTTTGGCAAATTTTTTAGAGAACATATGCCTAAACTGCACCTTGAAGATGCCTGTGAGCCCCTCACATTACCCCAGAGAGCAGAGGGAGGAAGTGCTTGCCTTTGGCTGATGGGCAGAGAGGAGGGGCATGTGAATATTGTCTCCAGGCATGGTGGAGAGGGGGAATTGAGAAGCCCCCTCCAGCATGTTGAGGCACGTGTGCAATGTCTTCGTCAACATGGAAATATTGAATTCAATTTTGGATTTGTCAAGGTTGATGCCACTGGGGCATCTAAGTAGAAATTAATTTATTTATCTATTTTTCATTAATTTTCTGTTTATTGAAGAGTTTAATCCTTATAAGATTATCATAGATTTAGAGTTACAAGGAATCTCAGAGGTCATCAAGCACAGATACATCATTTTACATATGGGGAAACTGAGACCTGATGAAACAAAGTAGCCTGGTCAAACTCATAGAAATGGTGGATGGCAGAGATAAGATTTAAACCTAGGATCTATGCTTTCCAAACCAACAGTCTTTCCACTTATGAAACTAAATAGGCAGAAAAAAACAAAGAGTTGGAGTTCTAGATAGGTTCTGGTAGTTGTGATATACCCACAAAGTGTCCTAAAAGTTTTACTGCTTAAAATTTCACTAAGTCTTTTGGGACATACTGTGTTAGTAAGGCACTAATAGAGCTGTGAGAAAGAGTTTGTGCTATGATTCCCAGGCAAGTGTGATTCCCACCATAGCTCCTCTTTATTATCTAGTCTTTTATATTATTTACTGTTTCACGTGTCCATATGTACTTTCCATAACCATACCGCACTGCCTTGGTGAGTAGAGACCCTATATTGGACTTTTTCCCCCTATCATGGATAGTATCAGGCAAGAGGCACATAATAGTCCCTCTGTTTTCTAAATAAAAGTGATAAGAAGGAAAGAAAGAAGGAAAGAGAGGAAAAAAATAAATCATTTACTAGATGCCTAGTTTTAGAAACCAGGAGGTCTACACAGAATACTTTCTAAAAAAGTCTCTGCCTCCAGTATGACAAATGAGGAAATAAGACATCCAGAGATATCGAAAGATTCACCCATAGTCACACAGCATGTAAGCACAGATTAAAACCTCAGTTTCTTGACTCCAGGTCCAGAATTCTTTCCACACCATCACACTGCTTCTCTCTCTTTTAACTATTTTCTATGCATGACCTTCTTTGCCCCCTTAAACTGTCACATCATTCAAACAATTGGAAGAACTCTTTTGTTAGGAGATATTCCAAAGACAGTAGCTGCAGCAATGCCATGGGAACTCTATTATATGCTAACTGACAGAATGAACAATGAACCCTCTGTGCACAGAGAAGACAATAGAAGGCTCCCAGCCACTGGCTTCTCCACTTCATCACACTTCCTTCTATCAATGGATCTTAGGATTCAAGACATTTCAGGTGTCTTCCTGAGAGGATTCATCTATCTATCATTATTTCAGAAGATAGTCTGATGGGTTCATTTCCCTCTATTGACTTGCATTCTTTCTGAGAGATGGATGGTCAGGTAGACCCTTTTCAATGCTTAGCAAGTCATCCAGTCATTTATCATAATTTACTGAGGATCCATGCACTAGTCATTCATCCTTATCAGAATGCAAAGGTGACCTTGTGTTATTGAAGGCTATCTCTGTGGATAAAGAGAGAACCAGCACAGGAAGACTGAGTCTATGTCTCAGATGTTGACATTTTTAAAGATGGGGGCAATGTTCAATTACACAATTAATTTTTCTTAGAGGAGTGATTTTTTTCCCATTAGCCCATTTTCCTCCTCAGCCTCTAAGCCAACATCCTCCCCAGCATACTGTCATCATCCCACTCCTTTCTGGAGCCCATATTTTCATTTTTCCAGAAGGTCCCCAAGACACTACTTGATATGGTAATCTTGGGGTAATCCCAGTCCCTATCTTCTTCTGTGTTCCCCTTCATTTATACCCACTGGGACCTTCCCCTGCTTTAATAAATTTCCATTGATTCCAGTTCTTTTTTCTTGAATATTCCTTTCACCTTTTGGTGCTCATTGAAACCTGGCTTTCTTCTTAGGACAGACACTATATATCTTGTCACCCTCCTCAAGGCTAGTTACTTCCTTTTTCTCATCTGAAGCCTAGGAGAAAATTTTTAGTATATCCCTACATCTGCATAGCTATATTTGGGACCTCTCATGGTATCATCATTCAGGAAACACCTTTTATTTTTAAAAATCCATCATATCCAGATCTTTTTCACTGTGGAAGCTTATATAATTTTCTTCTCTAATACAATCCTTCCTGATGTTAGTACTTTCCTTCTAAGATCACTCCTAGTTTATCCTGTTTAGATCTTGCTGCACTTAGTTGTTTGCATGCTTTCTCCCCCCATTAGGCTGTGAGCTCCTAGAGAACAGGAACTATGTTTTGCCTTTCTTTGTATTCCTAGGACTTAGCACAGTTTTTGGCACTAAGTAGTATAACCTAAAGGATCCTAAATGGGTGAACTATGTAGTTCACCCCATTTAGGATCAACTACGTAGTTCATCCCATTTGGCATCCTTTAAGTTACAGTAGGTACTTATGAAATACTTGTTGATTTACCAAAATTAGTAACCACCCAATGGCCTTCTCCATAACAATCCTTTCCCCCTTTGAATGCTTAGGCCTGTTAATTCCTTAACCTCTCTAGTTTCCATGAGTGTTGTCTTGATGTATATAGTTATCCCCAATGAGTTTCAGGAGTCTTGTTCCTTCTCTTCCCTTCTCCAAATGAATTTGCCCCAGGTATTTGAATGCCTAATTACAGCTCTCCTAATGGAACACAAGTCCTGGCAGGTCTTAAGTCAGAAAGGCTTTGGGTTGAAGTCTGGTAATTGATGATATAGCACTTGTTTATGGACCATCCTAGTTAAATTAAAAGTGATGCATAATAAGATTGGTTACTAGGTGAATTTTTCAGCACTGGAGAAACTCAGAAAGATGAAGGCATAGAGAAATTGTGATCTATGTAATATAAAGAGTAGAAAGATAAAATATTGTTTCTTATATATACTGATTGCTACAGTGTGCATAGAATGTATCATTTTAAATGAAAGTAGAAGATATAAGGCTACTTAAAATCTTACAATTTGGTTATCTAGATGAGACAAATGAACTCAAGTTGAAACTCAATTTATTGAAATAGACATACCATAATATATTGCACATTTCCAAATAAATAGATATTATAGTAACATTGAGAGGAAGTGTTCTCCTATTTAGAGTTCAGAATGGATTAGGGAAGAGAAATTAAGTCAAGCATTGATTACACATTATGTTCTAGGACAGTTGGTGGTGTGGTGGAGAGTGCTGGACCTGAAGTTAGAAAGATTCATCTTCCTGAGTTCAAATCTGGTCTCAAATACTTCCTAGCTGTGTGATCCCAGGCAAGTCACCTAAGCCCATTTGTCTCAGCTCTTCATCTGCAAAAATAAGTTGGAGAGGGAAATGGAAAACCACTGTAGTATCTTTGCCAAGAAAACCCCAAGTTGGGTCATGAAAAAGTTGTGTCGTGATTCGGGGGATGGGGGGGTGAAGGGGGTGAAGGGTAAAGTAAAAACATGACTTATGTAACCAGGGAAATTTTTTCTAAAAATAAAAAGTTATTTAAAAAAAAGAAGATACAACTGACTTTACTGAACAACAAATGTTCTAGGCACTGTGTTACATGCTAGGAATACAAATGCAAGCAGAAACAAAGATAGTTTCTGCCTTCAACAAGCTAACTCTCTTGATTGGCTAATGTGTTGTATTGTTCTAGAACTTGGTTATGTAGTCTGTTACATTTATTAAGTTTTCTATTTTTTGGACAGTGCCAATGATGTTTTCTACTTCTGACCAGAAGGTTAGTTTAATTCATTTATCCACAATCATCCACCATAATTTTTTATAAAGCCCCAATTCTCCAGTTAAGGCTAATCTGTTTGCTGGGCAGATCCTGCTATGTTTAGAAACACACTGATCTAAACATACTAATTTAAAATCAATCATATTTACACATATGAATAAATTTTCTCTTGCCTTTGATGAAGAAAACTATTATATAAGTCTGAATGGTTCCAAAGATAGGCAACTACTTTTAATGGCACCTCATTGAAAGGAAAACATATATGAAACCACTAACCCTGACTATTGTATTAGGCATAGATTTTAGGAGAGCAGATATCAACAAGTTCAGAGATAGGATTGGCTGGATAGCATGATTTGAAACCAGAATGCTAATTAGGAATCCAGCAGCTGAGGTAAGTTTAGTTTCTTTTTGGTGGGGAGTAAGCTTGACCTGAGTTTAGTCTATCTTTCTTCTTTGTAGACTGAAGATAAAAGCTATGGAAGTTGAAAAAACTGATGTGGGAGGCTGGACTATTAGAATACAGTGAAGTCTATAAGCTAGGTCTTGAAGTTATTTGCATGGAAGGATAGTGACTGGATCCAAAAAGAGAGGAAGCATGAGAATCTGGATAACATGAAATACATTTTAAAAGAAGGGTTTACTTAGTGATAGGGGCTAAGATCTGAAAACACAATGGGGATAACTAGTAAATATAAAGAACATGTCGATCCCTCTTTCTGGCTCTGTATTTTCTGAGCAATGAGAAAAGGAACATTCAGCTTTAGAAAAATTACCAAAATATGTGAAAGAGAAAAAAAATCTTAATTCATGAGGTGAAATTTGCAATGTATTTGAGTAGCAAAAAAAGGCACCCAATATTTTTATTCACTATGTTAAGGGCAATGGGAAAGTTGATGAAAGGATGATAACCTTGCTTGGCATGTGGTCAATGAAAAGAAGGTAGGTCTACTAAACCCTTATTTTCCTTTGGTCTTTATAGTTGTTGAATGGAAGAAGAGTCCTTACATACCATCTAGTCCAAGGCTTTCATATTACAGATAAGGAAAATGATACCCAGAAAGATCCGATGATTTGCACAAGGTCATTTTGGTAGAAAGGAGCAGAGGTGGGACTCAAAGCCAGATCTTTTGATGCCCAATTCAAGACTCTTTCCATTACCTCCTTTCCCTTTAGAAAGAAAGCCCTGATTAATAGATAAAGTAGTTTGGATATTATCTGGTAATCAAATAAATGAAGTGATCTAGAATGACAATTCATAACCTGATTTCTAAGTAAAGTTTCCTGTCTATTGGGATTTACTTAATTTCCTCTTATATTAGATGAAAGAATTGCATTAAACTACAGCAAATGTATCCATCTCATTGTACTCTGTTTATAAAAGACTGCCTAGAAGAAGATAGTAAGTTCTTATTTTTCATATTTAAATGTAAATATGTGCTTCAATGACAGTAATAAAGTGCTTCAGTGACAGTAATAAAGAACCCATTTGGTTATTCAGAGTCCTCAAGGACTCAGTGAAGGCTCTTAGCCTCATTACAATAAAGAACTTAAAGAATTCTTTTGCTCAGAATTCAGTCACCCACTTAACCAAAATGAAATTTCTTTATACCTCCTTAAAGGTTTTATAAAAAACATAATATAAGAAACAACAAATAAAACAAGTAGCTATACTTATGGATAAAAGTTGCTCCACAACATGCTTTGCCTGATAACAAATCAAAATTTATTCTTAGACAGATTATCTATAGAGGAGAACAATTTTCAATGTATAGAGGGAAAAATGATTGGGATAAAAACAAAAACATACCTCAAATAATAAAAACGGATGCTTATATAGCACTTGAAAATTTACAAACTTTAGTTACTTAGGTGGCATAGAAGATCAACCGTTATTTCTATTTAGGGAGAAGTGAGTTCAAATTCCTCAATTTATTTTTCTTGTTATTATCATAGCCAGCATTTCTACTACTATGTCAAATAAAGGTGGTGATGGTGGGCAAATTCATTTCTTTACTGATTTGATTGTAAAGTATTCTACTTTATATCTTACATATACTGATATCTTTTATATTTAAATAAATACTACTTATAAGTTTAAGGAAAGGTTTATTTATTCCTATGTTTTCAAGAGTTTTAAACAGAAATGTGTGTTGTGTTTTGACAAAAAGCTTTTCCTCCATTGGTTGATAGAAATATATGATTTATTATTGTTCAGTTATTTCAATTATGTCTGACCCTTTTGGACTCTATTTGGGGTTTTCCTGGCAAAAAAAATTGAAGTGGACTGCCATTTTACATATGAGGAAGTTGAGGCAAATAGGGTTAAGTACTTGCCCAAGATCACACAATTAGTAAGTGTCTGAGGTCAGCTTTGAACTCAGCTCTTCCTGACTCCAGGTTAGACATTCTATGTATTGTGGCACCTAGCTGCCCAAATATATGGTTATGATGGTTTTATTATTAATATGGTAAATTAAGTTTACTGTTTTCCTAATATTAAATCAACTTTATATTCCTGATCTAAATATATAGTTTTTTTATGGTATGTTGTAGCTTCTTTGCTAATATTTCATTAAATTTTTTTTGCATCAATATTCTTTAAGGATATTAGATTTTGATTTTCTTTTTTTCTGTTTTGATTCTCTCTGGTTTTTTAATTAAAACTATATATGTATCATAGAAGGAATTTGACATATTTTTTGTTATGTTTACAAACAGTTTATATTATATTAAAATTAATCATTCTTTGTTTCACAGAATTCAGGTGTGAATTCTTATGGAATTGGAATTTTTTCCCTCTAGGAGTTCATTTATTGCTTTTTCAATTTCTTCCTTTTTGACACTGGATTCTTTATATTCTTTATTTCTTATTCTGTTAACATATATTTTTATTTTTACAACTTTAATTTATTTCTTTTAAGTTTTTGGCTTTATTAGTATAAATAATACATTTCTTTTTCATTTGTTGGGAATTTTTCATTTCCATTTCCAATAGTGGCAATTTGGTTTTCCTCTTTTTTCTTTCTAATCAAATTAGCTAATGATTTATTGTTTTAAAAATAGGTCCTAATTTTAATGATTAATTTAATTTTGTCATTTTTATTATCTTCAATTTTGTGAATCTCTTGACTGATTTTTCTGGATTTCTATTTCATTATTTAGTTGAGAAGTTTAATTGTTTTTTTTTAGTATTTTAAATTATGTTTCTGACTCTTTATTTTACTCATATTTGCTATATCTTTTCCACAGATAAGACAAAGAGTTCAGCAATCACATTCAAAAGTTATCTCAGCACCTTGGTTTGTAGTTCATTGGTCCAAAATTTTAAAACTCTTCTGAGTATTACAATCTTTTTTAATGTCTCCTCAATTCTTTATTAACAATTTCCCCCTTATCTTTCCCTAGAGAAGAATAGACAGTTGATTTAACACCTCATTCTGTAAAAAAAAAGGTATGCCTTATATACTTTTAAGTTTAATCTCCATTATTAACATTTCCTGATCACTTTTATTTTTATGTATACATATATATATATATATATGTATATATATATATTTAAGTCATATCTTCTGTCTTAGAATTAATCCTGTGTATTGATTCCAAGGCAGAAGAGTAGTAAAGGCTAGGCAATGAGGATTTACAGCTAGGAAGTGTGTGAGGCCAGATTTGAACCCAGGAACTCTCTTCCCTAGGCCTGGCTCTCAATCCACTGAGCCATCAAATTGCCCCCTTTTCTGGGGCAATCAACAAAATGATAAGTCAAGTCATGATTTTTAACATTTGTCTATTTCCAATATAAATGATCACACTGAAAATTTAACAATTGCCTCCAGGCAACTGGTAGAAGCAGACTCTGGCACACCTTTGGATAAAGATATAATGACTATTAAATTCAAGAACTCCAGGTTAAGAATCCTTGATGTAGGCAGGGAAGATCAAATGCCTACCTTTAGAAGAGGAATTAAATATATTTTCTTTTGCCTCAGAAGGCAGAACCAGGAGAAAAGGATAAAAGTGGGCAGAAGAAAATTACTCATTTTTAGAAATAGTCAAAGTGGGCTAGAGTGCCTCAATAAGGCATATCTTTAACTGAATGTTGCAGAGGGTTCTATGGAGTTGATTCCCATTCAGCCATGGGAATGATGACACGAACTTTGGGCTCCCTTCTAAATCTGAAATTTTGTGATTCTGTGTTAGTAATCAAAATCTAGTGGGCATGGATTTGAGTATTGCTTTAGGATGAAATAATTGTAAAGTTTTGGGTGATTCATGTCACCTCCCCAAGCTATACTGTCCCTTTCAAAAAATTGTATATATATATAAAACTAAATGATGCCTGAGGCTCATTCCAGATTTAAATGTCCATGACTCCAATATCGAGAACCATTTTTAGGGCAAGGTAGAGAAGTTTGGAGGCTCTGTCTCTAATTGTGAACTAAAGGAAGGCTTTGATCCAGTGACTTGTCTAGAGAACATTTCTGTTGGCTAGATTCATGAAAAAAATTAAAATGTCATTTTTAGGGGCAACATTATAAATATGTATTTTGATTCCAGAGAACAGACCTGTCTATTTTCTCAGTGTGATGTGTGACTGCTTATGCACATTAGCTGGTCACTGGTGTTTTGCTGCAGGCATCTGATTTAAAAGTACATTTCCTTATACATCAAGAGTGGTGTTCACAGGTCAAGGCCACACACTGTGAAATGCTTGAACTCCCTGAAGAAACATCCTTAGCATTTTATTCTGCTTCTGACTTACTGACTCCAGAGTAGGAGCATTTAGAGATCACAAGGGAAGGAGGCTAAGAAAGCAATCAATCTCAGGGCTAAAAGAATGCTAGTGAACTCAGACCACAACCTTTTAAAATTTCATCATTGCATTTATTCATTTAGTCTGTTATGTCAAATCCATTTAATCTAGATTTGCTAATGAATCATGACCTGTGAATGGATGGATAAGATGGTGGCAGATGATGGACTTTTGGTGGTATTAATTCATGGGAGGTTCAGTTTCTTTAGCTATAAAACAGAGTTAGACTAGCTGATTTCTAAGTTCCCTTCCAGTTCTGAGATTCTAGTTTTTGAAAAATAGCATAGTTAGAAATCTGTTCATTACTTAAAAAATACCTTGAGAAAATAATAATCCAGATTAGCCTTTAATATCACCTTCATTTAATTTTCTGGTGCCTCTCTCTGAGTCTGCTTTAAGAGTGAATCTTTTTCTATCAATCAGGGACTTTTAAGTTAATCAATCAAAAACTTAAGTACCCCTACTTAGTACCTTGCCAATCACTAAGTATGAGAGTTCACAGGTCACTTGCTAGAGTGGGTGACAACTCCAGAAGCCACTGCCTCTCCCCCTATTCCCAAGTGCTCAGGAAATTGATAGACTATAATTGGTTCTGGTAAAGTAGGGAAGAGACAGGAAGTGAAGTGGAAAAAAATGACTATAAAAAGTCCTGAACTTCCTGTCCAAGGGACTTCTCCTTGAAGTTTCTCCTTTGGAGTTCTTCTTTGGAGTCTTTGCTCCTTGGATCTTCTCCTGTGGAGGATGGCTCCTTGGGGCTTTTGGACTTCTACCTCAACTTGAAACTTTGGCCTTTTGGACTAGAGTTTTTGGCTCTAACTAAATAGGAAGTAACTAAATAGGAAGAAGCAAGGAATCAATCCTCAAGCTTCCCATAGCAACCATTTTTCGTGGTGTTTTTCAGTCATTTCAATCATGTCAGACTCTTTGTAACCCCTTTTGGGGTTTGCCAATTCCTTCCACAGCTCATTTTAAAGATGAAGAAACTGATTTAAACAGGGTTAGATGACTTGTTTTGGAGCTTCTTGGAGCTGGGGACTTTCTTGTTGGGTTTACTGCTGCCTCAGTTAGCTTAGCTCACGAGGGTTTTTCTGCATTGGGACCTTGCCTGGATCCTGCCCAGTTTGGTGGTGAGTGACTAGAATTCCCACATGAAGATTGGAACTCTATCTCTGTTGGGAAGTGAGCTTCATTGCTTCATTTCACCAGATCAGCATTTAGGGTAGGCTAGGAAGTCTCCTTACCTTTTCCCCTTCCACATTTCCCTCTTTTTTACTAATATTCCAATTAAACAAAATTGTCAAAAGCTGTTAACACTTTTCCTGACTTAAGGGATAATAATCAGTGACCACTTTTTTATAACTCTCTTATTTAGTCAAAACACCAATTTACCATTATGCTGCTCTGTTACATTGCTCATTAAATAGGGGTAAAAATGGCTAGGTGGTACAGTGAGTAGGGAGAGTGTCAGGCTTGGAATCATGAAATCTGGAGTTCAAATCTGGCCTCAGACACTTATTAGTTATGTGACCCCAAACAAGTCATCTAACCCTGTTCGAATCAATTTCTTCATCTTTAAAATGAGCTGTAGAAGGAATTGGCAAACCCCAAAAGGGGTTACAAAGAGTCCGACATGTTTGAAATGACTGAAAAACACCACAAAAAATGGTTGCTATGGGAAACTTGAGGATTGATTCCTTGCTTCTTCCTATTTAATTACATGCCTGTATATAATGGATAAAAAAGCTGATATTGTTTTACAATTCTCTGTTTGTTCATTCCAGTGGTATGTTGATAAATTCTTAAGTATTGGTTCTCCTAAAAAATGTACATTTGGCACACTTTTTTGGTTTAACCTGCATTATTAGCTTTTTTCTCCCATCACTCCTTAAGTCCAGACAATCAACAAAATAATAAATCAAGTCTTGATTTGTAGTGTTTGCCAATTTTGGAGTTGTAAAGACTCATGGAGAAATTTAACAATCTATTCTCAGGAGTGGGTTCAAGCTGGCTTTAGCACATTCCTGATTGTTCACATATACATGTTTTTATGTGGTATATATACATATAGGTCTTTACAAAAGTATTGTATTTTTCTTTAGAATGTATACTCTGTAATGTGGAAAAACATTCACTTCTGCAGTTATTTTGTACAATTTAATATGATACCACCAGTAAGAAATTGATTATTGTTAATTGGGGCAATCACAAAGTGGGGACATCTTGTCTTATGCTGCTTCAAAATAAGATTGTTTTTAAAAAATAGGTTTTAGAGATGGAAACTTTTTTTGTTTTATAGATGAGGAAATTGAGGATTGAGTACTTGCCCAATGCCATACAGACAGTGAATTTGAAGACCAAAATTTGGACTTTTTTTCTTATTTCAAAGCCAGGACTCTTGCTAATTGAAGAATGCTCAAATGCCTTCACTCCAGGCCTTCGTATGAATGGTAAACATGGAATAAGACCTAGCTTTTGTCTATATCTTCAGAAAGAAATATAATTTGTATATCTTTTCCCATTAAATCAACATCCCTAATTCACATCGACTAAATGAAACCTAGCCTAGTAAAAGTTTAATGGAAAAAAAAAGTAGATAATTTATCTTTCTGAGATTTGAGCCAAAAATTTAGTACTGTGTTGAACTGATTTGTTTGTAAATTGGAGCCGAATCCATATGTAGATATCTGTAGAAATCTTGGTTCTTGATCTTTAAAGGAAAAATTAACCAATAACATTTAATTTCAATATAAAGACCCATCCAAAAAAATTTTTTTTTTTCTGTTTCCAGCTCGGAGTGGTTCAGTACATGCATCCTTCTATCCCAGTGTTCCTTTGGGTCTAGCAATTGGCCATGTGGTTGACATTATTGGGAAAGAAAGGGGAAGATGTTTTTCTGATTTTTAGCATGTTAGAACCACACAAGATATAATAAAATAGAAATTTTTAGTAGGACAGGCATGTTGTATAAAGTCTAAATTCTTCAATAATAGCCTGTTTTCAAATAACTGGATAGCTAATTTTAATGACTACCAGAAGTTTTGTTCCTGAAAATATTTCAGTCACAAAGATTTGAAATGTCACAAAATTTCCAACGTAACCTACTCAAGTCTCTTGTAATCAGTGCTATATCTCTTTGCCTTTCCTGTCTCATCGATTCCATGGATAGGCCATAAATGTGTGGTCACAAAATTTGAAAATTCTAAGAAGTCTTAAATATGAAAGAATGGTAAGATTTCCATGAATCAAGAATTAAGAGAAACTAAGTAATTCTCAAGGATGATTTGAAGGTTACAAATATGGGTACAATCCATTATCCCTAAATTGGACTGCTATAGTATATTGATACTACAAAGAAAGCTACTTATTACATTAAATGGAAAAAGAAAAAAAATAACTGGCTTCCATCTGCAAATGCTCCAAGAATATGTACCTTTCAGTTAACCTGAACTAAACTTGGCTTATTTCAACTTTTCTATATGGAAACTGTCATAAAATATAGCCAATTATGTTTAAAACCTTTGAAAAATGAATACAGTTTATCACTAATAGGAAAATACTTCTAGATGTTTCCACTCAACATTTTTCAGTTTGACTACCCAAGGAAATTTTGTATTAATGTTGACATTTCAGCTTGATGTTGCACATTATCCATAAAGCTATTAACGTTTTTTTTTCCCAGCTGATAGCAAAAGTCTAACAAAAATAATACTTGAATTATCTATTTAATTTGTGTGGGCAATTCCCTTCCCCCAGCAGATCATCACATTCACTACTCTGCAGATGGTTTTAAAATTTATTTTTGGGGAAAAATACATTGTTCTGATGGTAACCACTACCAACAATCTGCTAAATGCTGGGTTATTCACATTTTGTGATTTTTATTGGAGTAGTATATTTCTAATAAGGAAATTCTCTCTACCAATCTAAGGGACAACTCATCTGCAACTTTTACTCTTCATTGGCTAAGACACAGTGAGGGTAAGCACCATTCCCATGTTCATATTAACCAGTATGTATCAGAAATAGCACTCAAACTCAGGTCTCCCTAACCTAAGGGCCAGCACTCTTACCTAGTATATCATGTTCCCTTTATAATAAAAATTATTTTCTATAAATTCACTGCCCATCTTGGGAGGTAGATTGACTTCTTTAAAACGTTAGGGCAGGTGAGTTCAGGTAAAAACAAACCTGGAAAGACTTTTATACAAAGGGAAATGAATAGAACCAGGAGAAGAGTGTATATAACAACAGAAATATTGTACGATGATCAACTGCAAAGGACTAAACTATTATCAGCAAAATAAGCTCCCAAGATAACTCTTAGGGACTCATGATTAAAAATGGTATCCACAGCCAAAGAAGGAACTGTTGGACTCTGATTGCAGATGAAAACATATCATCTTTCACTTCATTTCTTCATTAGTTTTTAAAAATTATATATTTGATGTGTCTTCTGTCACATCATGGGGAATGTAGAAATATGCATTGCATAAAAGCACTTGAATAACCTATATCAGACTATTTACTTCCTCAGAAAGGGGCCAGAGAGGAAGATAATTAGAATTGTAAAATGTCAGAAAACAATTGTCAAAATTATTTCTACGTGTAATTGAAAAGTAAAATAAAATTAAGTTTTAAAAATATTAAGGCATCACTCAGTAAATAGATTTTTAGTTGATGGCATAGTCCACTATTCTTATTATTCTCAAGCTTTTTTGTGAGGTGACAAAATCTGTGGATCATCGGTTTTTTTCTTGCCAATGATGACAACCACCACAAATATGGAAAAGATCTATGATTTTATTTTTCAAATTTAGTTTGGAAACTCACTTTGTCAGAAGATAGGTGTGTATGATTAACTAATAAAGGGTAGAAATGGGTTATATCTTACAAAGACAGCTAGTTGTCTACAATATAACTACAACCACTCCCTTTGCCTATTATTTGCTCAGTTCTCCCCATTCAGTGGTCTCCCATCACTGTTCTTTTCTGGCTGATGCATTGGGTATCAGCCCCTCAGGATATATACATAATCTAACTTTGACCCAGGCATTTCTTGCATTCTTTCAGAGTCTCTATAGTTAGAAAATTATATTTAATCTTTTTCCTATTATTCTGCATTTGGATAAAATAACTACTTTCATTAGTTTTTGGCTGTTTCCTGGCAGCTATCATTCATGGAAAGCCTTTTGATTTCTCATCTGGATCTTAACTATCCAATTGACTTCACTCAGAGATAAACCACTTTAAGTGACAGGCTACAAATATGAGAGTGTGTTTCTGCTGTCAGTCTTTATTTCTCATTGGTGATGTGAATTCTGCTTGTTTCCAAAGGACTTCCATAGGTTTTGGACCTGTTTATCATGTTTTTTTTTTAACATTTATTAATATTCATTTTTAACATGGTTACATGATTCATGCTCCACCTTTCCCCTTCAATCCCCCCTCCTCCATGGCCGATGCGCATTTCCACTAGTTTTGTCATGTGTCCTTGATCAAGACCAATTTCCAAATTGTTGGTAGTTGCATTGGTGTGGTAGTTTCGAGTCCACACCCTCAATCATGTCCACCCCGACCCATGCGTTCAAGCAGTTGTTTTTC
>NC_058133.1:363605963-363664329 GCF_016433145.1 Gracilinanus agilis
ATCCCATTCACATTCAGAGTTATAATCATCAGTTGTGCATTTGCTGACTTTTTCAAATCCTCCCCCATTCCTACCCCTTCTCCTTAAGCTATTTCCTTTAAAACCAGTGGTTTGCTATTAAGACCCTATCCCTTATCCCCTCCCTTGATTGACTTCCCTTTCTACCCCCTCCCTTATTTCACCCCCTCTCTTTTTGTTTTTAAAGGCCTTATGAATTCCCTACCCCTTCTCCCCTCCCTTTTTTTGTCCTCCCCACTCCCCTGCTCCCCTTGGTTTATCCCTTCTAACTTTCTCAGAAGGGTTAGATAAGAGTTTTATTTCCCAATGGATAGTATAGCTACTCTTCCCTCTCCGGGTTGATTACACTGTGAGTAAGGTTTGATTATTACCTCTTTATGCTCTCTTCCTCTCCTTCTTATAATAGTATTTGTCCCCTCTCTGTTTATCATGTTTTTTGAAATTATTCATTCTCTTTCTTTTTCGGTAAGGAAATTTTTATCCTTTTATAGCTGCCACAGGGTGATGGGTCCTGTGCTTTGCAGAGATTTTTTGTTAGGATAACTACCCAATCACCTACTGTGCATTTTATAACTCTTTGACTGTTCATTATGAATAGTGTTGCCAAGTTATTAATTGTTTTAAATTCATTCTTTCTATTGAACTTGGGCTAAATTATTTTCAGTGAAGGAGATTCGGTCAATCTTAGTTTTATAGATGAAGATTTATTTACTACTTTAGCAAAGAAAGGGTCTCTCTGGAACTCAGTTTCTCTGCATGGGAGAAGAAAGGAATACATTTAACTGATTCACTGGAGGAGAATATTTTGATGTAGCCCCTAGGAGTCAGGGGATCCTGATATTACACATCATTATTAGATTTTCCTTCCTGTAGTTTCAATAGCTTCAGTCATTCACAAGCAAGTTGGACTCATCAGAACAAAGGGAAAAAAGAGGAATCATTAAGGTTCTGTTTTTTTTTTTTCCACTGAAGCAAGTCTCATTCAATAATCCTTAAAAAGGATATAGTTTTGGGTCCTTTTACAAATATTTATAAGATTTCATTTTAAACATGAGCTATCTTCTCTGATTTTAGTATTCCTATGAAGTTTCTCACTATTTAGACTCAATAAATGCCAAATCTGTCATTTTTCTGGTTTCTAAAGTTACTGTAAAACTATCAGGGTAGGTAAACTATGTTATATATTGGGTTTTATGCTATCTATGTTTTGGTGGATTCCTTGATATGGGCTTTACCAAATATTTTTCCCCTTGTCAAAGGGGGAAAGAAATGTATATCTGTGTTTCAAATTTTTAGGAGCTTCACCGAAAGCAAAGAAAGACAGCCATGACATGTCACCAAGAAGCTCCATTATATGTGTTCTTTCATGTCTCTTTTCTTAGACTTGGAGACTGTCTGTAGCTCAACAACTGCCCCTACTCTGACTCATGCTGGCAGATTGGGACTTCAAAGGGCAGCTGACTACTTATTCCTCTCAGGTTTCTAGGGGAAGTCCTGAGCAAGTGTGACTTCTAACACTTCTAACATCCCCCAGTATGCTCCATTTTCAGTCAAATTAGTTGAACCTCATTAGCTTTTACAGAAGGAATATACTGAAAAGGTAAAGCAAGAGCATTCATTATAAATGGGGGAGATACATTTATTCTTTGCACAACAAGGTCCCAGGAGAAAATACACTCAAACTTAAAATTTAATGACAGTGAGGCATATGTAGAGAGCAAATATAGCAAAAGGAACTGCCTAGCTAGCTCCTGGCTCTGGAAATGCTTTTCTCACTATGTGGAGTCATTTAAAAATTCTCTTTAGGTATAGCTTTATGCTGGCTCAGAGGACTGGTGTTTTGGTAGAGGCCTTAACCAGCATTTCTTTTTATCATGAAGGGTGACAATTCCTAAAAATCCCCCACTGCTGTTCTCTATGTGACTGTCTTTCCATATCTGCAGGCACTTCCTCTGCCAGCCATAATTGTCCCAGTTGACTCTGCTACTATTCAGTCCCATGTAGAATTTAAGCTTAGTATCTCCAAAACTCACAAAGTTTCCATTTGAACAATCCATCTCAGGATACTTGGCCGCTGATTAGGAAAAGAATAAATAGAAAAGAAACAGAAGTATCATATAATCATGGACATATGATGGCTAACCAGCAAGTGCCCTTTTCCCTAAGCAGAAATTCACAGTATTTCTACCTCTCTCTCTCTCTCTTTTTTTTTTTTTCAGGAAGGAAAAGAGACAGAAATTTTTTATTTGTGAACTCAGTTCTGTTTCCACACCTCCCGAGACATTTCTGGCTCTACAACCAATTAGAAGTCTTTTTACTATCATACTGTTACCAAGCCCTTCATCATTCAAAGACAGAAAAAGGCTCCCCAATGTTCTATGTTTGATGAGAACTAGAGAGGGCATAGCTGCACAATTTCTATATAATCTAAAAGTTAGGGAAATTTTTTTTAAATCTAAAAGTTAGATCAAATCCAAGTACATTATAAATATCGAGTTTTAGCAACTACTGCCAGTACATTTGGTCTAGCTTCTGATCATAAAGCAATCAAATTTTTCTTAACATTTAGAAGATAAATTATCTATCCTTTGTCTAGAGTTCTGTAGAGAATAGGTGCTTAATAAATAATCTTCAAACTTAATTCAAAGAACTCCTGATGGATCCATAGTAATTCTTGTATCAAGAATACTTAGATTTTTTAACAATACAATATTATTTTTATTCTGAACTTGACAAACACCAATAAATATGAACATTTTCATATACAAAAAAATAGAAAGTGAAGACTATATGAAACTGAGAATCTCATTATATGTAACTTGATTTTTTTAAAGACATATTTTAATTTCTATATATTAGTTCCAAAGTTGTATAGCTTATTTGTATTGCCAGATCAACCTTATTTTAATCTCTTTGGTACATTTTCTTTAAATATTTTATTGATCCTCAGTTCTTTCTTCTCTTTGGCATTGCTGTCACCAAAACTTCCCTAGTTTTCTCCCCTTCAAAAAAGATTTCTCTCTTATAACAAATTAACATAGTCAAGCAAAATAAATCCATATTTTGGACATGTCTAAACACATAAGTCTCAGTCTTCACCTCTCTCCATCACCTTTCTGTAAATGTCCATTCAATCAAGTAGAATATATTGATTGTCTACTACATGCCAGGTACTGTGTTATAGAATCAAAGAAAGGCAGAAAAATTTAATTCTTGCTTTTTAAGAAGCTCACAGTATAATGTAGTAGGCAGCATGAAAGCAACTATGGACAAACAAGAAAAATTAGAGGTTATCTAAGAAGGAAGACATTAAGATTAAGGAGGACTGTTGCAACCAAATCCCATTTCATTCTCTTTAGACTACACTGTAGATAGCTAGGGCTTGTTTTGACCTCTATTCATGTGTTTTATGTGTATATTACTCACATTTCCTCCATGACTTATCTCCTTGTATCCTTTCTCCCATCCAGTCTGTCTCAAATTCCACTGAGAAAAAAACCCTTCTGTGATATGATAGACAGTTGAAGAAGTTTTCTTTGGACTTCCCAGACCACTTAATAATAAGTATGACTTGCTTATGCTATCAAAACCACTCTGCTAGTCACTCCTCACTTACCATTATCCCTTGCACAATTCTTCTTTGCCCATCCGTTTTGTCTGAAAAAATCTATTTTTCACACCTTCTTCCAAAAAAGTATCACGACTGTAATATCCTCTCATCAGCAATATATGTCTGTTCTACTTTGTTATTCAAAGTAATAAGAACAATAGTAATAATGCCTAACATTTATATTGTGCTCATACACCTACAAAGTAATTCATTTATTTATTTATTTGCCAAACATGTATATATTTTATTTTATTTTTTAATTTTTTAATTTTTAAAAACAATTTTCCAAGGTTACATGATTCATATTCTTACTTTCCCCTTCAAACACCCCAAAAGCTCCCCCCCCCATAGCCGATGTGCATTTCCACTGGTTTCAACATGTGTCATCTATCAAGATCTATTTCCATATTACTGATAGTTGCATTAGTGTGGTTGTTTAGTGTCTTCATCCATCAACCCATGTGTTCAAGTAGTTGTTTTTCTTCTGTGTTTCCACTCCTGTAGTTCTTCCTCTGAATGTGGGTAGTGTTCTTTTCCATAAATCCCTCAGAACTGTCCTGTGTCATTGCATTGCTGCTGGTACAGAAGTCCATTACATTCTATTTTACCATAGTATATCAGTCTCTGTGTACAATGTTCTTCTGGTTCTGCTCCTTTCATTCTGCATCAATTCCTGGAGGTCTTTCCAGTTCACATGGAATTCCTCCATTTTATTATTCCTTTGAGCACAATAGTATTCCATCACCAGCACATACCACAATTTGTTCAGCCATTCCCCAATTGAAAGCCATCCCCTCATTTTCCAGTTTTTTGCTACCACAAAAAGCTCAGCTATAAATATTTTTATACAAGTCCGTTTATCTATGATCTCTTTGGGGTACAAACCCAACAATGCTATGGCTGGATCAAAGGGCAGGCAGTCTTTTATAGCCCTTTGAGCATAGTTCCAAATTGCCAGCCAGAATGGTTGGATCAATTCACAACTCCACCAGCAATGCATTAATGTCCCAGTTTTGCCACATCCCCTCCCACATTCATTACTCTCCTCTGCTATCATTTTAGCCAATCTCCTATGTGTGAGATGGCACCTCAGAGTTGTTTTGATTTGCATTTCTCTAATTATTAGAGATTTAGAACACTTTCTCATGTGCTTATAGTTTTAATTTCTTTATCTGAAAACTGCCTATTCATGTCCCTTGCCCATTTATCAATTGGGGAATGGCTTGATTTTTTATACAATTGATTTAGTTCCTTGTATATTTGAGTAATTAGATCTCTGTCAGAATTTTTTGTTGTAAAGATTTTTTCCCAGTTTGTTGTTTCCCTTCTGATTTTGGTTGCATTGTTTTTGTTTGTACAAACCCTTTTTAATTTAATATAATCAAAATTATTTATTTTACATTTTGTAATTTTTTCTAACTCTTGCTTGGTTTAAAATCTCTCCTTTCCCAGTGATCTGACAAGTATACTATTCTGTGTTCACTTAATTTACTTACAGTTTCCTTCTTTATATTCAAGTCATTCACCCATTCAGAATTTATCTTGGTGTAGGGTGTGAGATGTTGCTCTAAACCTAATCTCTGCCATATCGTTTACCAATTTTCCCAGCAGTTTTTGTTGAATAGTGGATTTTTGTCCCAAAAGTTGGGCTCTTTGGGTTTATCATACATTGTCTTGCTGATGTCACTTACTCCAAGTCTATTCCACTGATCCTCTCCTCTGTCTCTTAGCCAGTACCATATTGTTTTGATGACTGCTGCTTTATAGTATAGTTTAATATCTGGTATACAAAGTAATTTACATATAATAAAGATTATTATTCTCAATTTTACCTCATATATGACATTGTAATATCATGAATGAAGTGAAGATTTTTACATTCTAATAACTGTTTTCCCAACTATGTTTTTCCTCCACACATTTATTATCTTCTTTCTAAATACCTTGTGAAAAATCCCCAGAAGCCAGATTGTAAAGAATTAAAAAGACAGTGGAATGAGAGTAAGTGGAATTACCTTTGGAGGCAGTCTCCTCAAGGACTTTAGCCATACAAGGGAGGTAAGAATAGGATGATAGCTAATGTAGATGGATGAATCAAGTGAGGGGTTTTTGAGGATGGGGAAGACATGGACAAGTTTTGTAGGTGGCAGCCAGAAAACACTGAGTGATTGAAGCTACGTAAGAATGGAGAAAAAGAAGGAGGCAATCCACTGAAGATGTATGAAATACATTCACTTATGCATGTAGGTATTTGGCAAGAGGAAAAGCCACCTCTTTAGGTGAAACAGAGGAAGGATATGATATTGAGCCAAAGTTTCTAAATGATGTGAGATAAGGAGTGTTCTCTGGGAATGGCCTTAAATTTTTCAGTGAGATGTAAAGCAAGTTTATCATTTCAGATGGTTGGGGGAAAGATAAAAATGGGAAGTTAGAGGAGGAATGAAAAGATCTGAATAGTTTGAGGTAAATGTAGTAGTGAATCAGTTAAGGAAGTGTAAAATAATTTCCTTGCTAAAGTGAGGGCCCAGTTGAGATTGTATAACATAAACTTGCATTGGACCCGTCAGCCTAGTTTTATAGCATTCTTCATTTTCTTTCAGCAGCACATAAGGAGAGAAGAAAGCAGCGAATGAGATTTGAAAGGCAACTCAATTGGATAAAGGAGCAAACTAATGGATAGGATATAGACTGGAACTGGTCCAGTTAAGGAAGAGAAGAGACTGTAGCCAAGGCAGGGGTGATGGTATAGGAAGGACCTGAAGGGTAGCAAGATGGGAGGTAATCATGAAGAGGAAAAATAGGGTTAGAGCTGCAAAGCAGAGGAAGAGGAGGAATGTCAACAGATTATGATCAGATAAGGCATTATAGAGTTAATGAGCATATATATGGAGCACTTTTGGGAGATAGTAAGATTATAAAGCTCTGTTATGGTAGAAAAGTAGTTCTTGGGTTAGGGGTGAGTTGAAGAATTGAGAAGTTAGGGTATCTGAAGCATTCTCAACTTGTATGTTGAAGTCACCTCCTACCTAGTCAGAGGGCAGGAAGTAAAGAAGGAGAAAAAACTCTGAGCCAGACCCTGAACTGATTGAAATAAGGATAGGATCCTTATTTCAGCAGACAACAGCTACTAGAATCTTGATTAAGTGATATGGACTGAATGAACCTCTTTAAAAAGAAGTTACTGAGTGATTCAGATAGGAGAGTCTGAGAGTGGCAATTAGCTTCAAGGAGTATTCTAACTCCTTGTACAAGTGAAAATGTAATCAGAGCTAAAAAGGGTGGCCCTTAGATTGGATCCAGATTTCAGTCAATACAAGAAGATGGAGAGAGTGAGGATAGAAAAGACTTAAGGGGAAATTCAACTCGTCATCTACAGAACAAGCATTTTTAGAGAGCCTAGTAGAAAAGTCAGTAGCCTTAAAGTGGGAAGTTGGAGGAGTGGATTGGAGTCCCTTAAGTATGAAGTTTGGGATACATTGTGGGTTTGGTTGGGGAGGATTAGAATAAGCAAGTGTTCCATGAAGCACTGAAAGGTTAGTTTGAACAGTGTTAAGTGGGGTTCAGAATCATTGGGATATGGCTGATATGACAGAGAATAAATAAGTATGTTAATCACTGAGGCTGAAGTTTAGGTGGGTAATCATTGTTCTCAGGGATTTGCCCTTCAGTAGAGTTTCACAGGGTGTCAGGTAGCTCTGAGTGGTTGGAAAGGAGGGGACTGGAGCCCAGGTGATAGAGACTCTGGGGAGGTACAGGTGACTAAAGACATCACCTGTCTGCAACTCAACAGAAGAGCCCAGACAAGGCACAAAGAGAAGATACTTTTTTCATCATTGGTCCTCTTGAGTTCTGGTTGGTTATTGCATCAGAACTACATGGAATGAAAGCCTCCTTAAATATAGAGACCTACTTGATCAAAACCTAGTGGAATTGCTCATTGGCTATGGAAGAGGAGTGGGAAGAGGGGAGGGAAAGAACATGAATCATGTAAGAATGGAAAAATTTTCTTAATCAATTAAATAAAATTTAAAAAATTAAAAATTAAAAAATTAAATATAGAGAACTAGAGAAAGAAATTTAAACTACTTGGGGATAGGAAGAACCATATGTCACTTCCTTTATCTTGTCTAATATGACCTCGACCCAAAGATGATTCTAGTGAGTCCAAGGACAACAAACTTTTATCCCAACACTTTTATTCAATTATAAAAAACAATAATTTTATCAACTTGAGCAAGAGTCTCCTATTAGTCAGCAAACACTTATTTAGCACCTACCTGTGTGGGGGATACAAGGAATGTCCCCCAAAACACCAGTCTTAGCTCCCAGAAAGGTCAAGATATATGAAGGACAAACTGAGGATAGTTTGAGAGGGAAAGCACTAACATTAAGGAGGTTTAGGAAAGATTTCTTGTACAAGATGGGATTTTAGTTGGGGGTTGAAGGAAGCCAGGGAAGATGTTTAACATGACTTTCAACATTAAACTAAATGAACAATAGTAGGGTAGCAATTTGTCCCAGGTTTGTTTCTAAAGTCCATTATACTTAAAAATGAAAACTAAATATAATGATGCTAAATGATGTTGTTGGTGATGATGATGACAACAGAGGAAGAAAAAGAAAATTAGGCAGTGTGATAGAGCTGAGGTCAGGAAGACCTGAGTTAAAGTCCCACTTCTAGCATATGCTAATTGTGTGACCCAGGGCAAACCATTTAATTATTCAGTATCCCAGAGAACTTTAAGACTAAATTCCCAGCAGGTTCTGATATGCGTTGGTAGAGAGGGCTTCCCCATTGGGAGCATCATCTTTTTATCTGGTTATTAGAGATGCATTACTGGATGCTTGACCATTATGTGATAATTTTTTCTATGTTTTTTTTTTAACCTAGAAACCAATTTTTAGCAATTGGTTAAACTGTGCTCTAATTTATTAAGGATTTGGGAGTTTTATATTTGGAAGGAGTCTACACACATACACCAACACACATGAAATCACAGATTCTTAGAGTATTGTCATTTACAGTTCCATAATACATTATCATTTCATTTTGCCCTTAGAAGAATCCTATTAGGGTAAGAGGACATACAATATTACATTTCAACAAATGAGGAAACTAGACTTCAAAGAAATTAAATGGCATTCGAAAGCTTGGACAAGGACAGGATAGGGATAGGGACTAGAATTGTGATTTCATTTTTTATAAATAAATTCTTGCTGAGAAAACTACTTAGACCAAAGTTAGTTGACACCTTCTCTGCAATTTGCAGACTTTAAGACTAGTTTTTCAGATCATTGAAATATCAAGAGCTCGTCCAAGTTCACAGAGCCAGTAGAGCAGAGTTGGGACTTGATTCCAGGATAGCCTGATTCTAATGGTTAAGATAGTACTAATATTTGATATGGATAATGGAGAAATGATTTGAATATCACAAAAAAAGAAAAGATGATTATATAATCAGGAACCACTCCTCAAAGAAAAGGAATATTTGATCTTGTTATCAGGAAATATTTCCAGATAGTGAAAATTTTTACCTGCTACCATCCAGCTACAATTAAAAGTAAGTTGGATGATCACCAGTGATGGGTTCAATCTTGCCAATGTTCTTTCTCCTCTGGAACCCCTCTCTTGCCTTGCTGGAAAGATGCCTGTAGCAATGGGAGTGGAAATGGACACTTCACTAAAAGACTTGAAAGAGACCAATGTCTACCATTCTTTAATATTCCAGGTAGCAGAAAACTAATGCCAGTATCCAAACCAGAACCAGAATTTTTTCTCCCCAAAAGGAGACAATTGCATGAAATCTTGCAGAGCTGATATACAGTGAAGGCTGGCAGAGTGATCAAGACCATTTTGTAAATTTTATCCTAGTTATCTCTACTCCAGGATGATCAAGGCAGGTGAATAATATTTGTCTGGGCCTAAAGCCAGCTTACTGGTTCTGGAGAAAATCATTCTCACATGTATACTTTATGATTCTTACTCTGTCTCTCAGTCTCTCTGTCTCTTTCTCTCTGTCTCTCTGTCTCCCTCTATGTCTTTTCTTCCCCCCTCTCTCACCTCTCTCTTTTATGCTCCCACAACACTCCAAATTGAAATCTTTATATTCTAGGAAGCAGCAGATCCTTTCACTGTTGTCTCTAGACTATACTGAACAAAGAACAAAATGATGTTTTCCTCTGAGAACTGGCGCTAAACAGAAAAGAGGAAATGACTAGTCCAATTGAAGTATTTTTTTTTCTTAATCTCTAGGGATGTGGGTAGTGGGAAGGGGTAAAATTGGCTAAAGAATTGCTGGGAAAGTAATAAATTGGGTCTCTCATCCTAGCAGCTAAGATTCCTCCTTTACAGCCCTTGCCCACTCCTTTTTCTCCTCTCTTTAAAAAAAGGATTTTGGATAATTAACAGCACTTTCAAAACCATTACCCAAAGCACAAGTCTCTGAGTGGAGGAAGAAAGGAGGATTTTAAACAGATCTTAGTGTAAAGAAAGACTCAGAAATATTTATATTCATATTTGCCTTGTATAATGACAAAAAATTGTAAATCCAATCTAGAGCATCTGGAAGGGGAAAAAAAGATAAAAATAAAATAAACTCTATCATAGTTGTGGGTCCACACCTTCTAATGCCATATAGTTAGGTATTGGACTTTTTATAAAGGCCAATTGCTGTTTTCTGCTAAGGTTCCTTGCAGAATTGCCTAGCTGTGCAAAGAACATGACAAACAAGGAAAAAGAATTCATTACTTTATAGCTCTGGCCTAAAGATTGATCGAGAGCAAGCAGCAGAGAAAATTCCACATCAGTTGTTTTCCAAGTTCAGGCAGGTTCATCAGTTCATCTTGTGGCCTGCCCTATCGGCTACATTTGCATAAACCTGCTGTATCTTTCTGAGGATGTCCACCTTGATTTCCATTCAGGTCTGAGCTAGCGGGAAGGACTTTGTTCTCTGAAGAGCTTTATCAGTTCAGGAGCATTTCTTCTCCACCACGAAAATATTGTAAATTTGTTTCTCTCAATTAATTCTTCAATTATTTTCTACACCCACTTCATTATATTTTTAATTCAATTTGCAAATAAAATGGCATTTGCATTTTCTTGAGCAGCCTCGACCCTCCCACTACCTCCCCACCCCATCTCTAGAATTTCAATTATGCTACAATAGGCACCACAATAATTGCATTGTAAAATGTCATGAACCATGCGAAGAGGGAGGCTATTCATGAGAAATTCACTCACTGTCTATTCACAACTAAAGGCTTGATTCATAAGGGTTTTTTTTGGGGTGGGGGGAGATGAATTCCACAATTATGTGAGCTGGCAGTGAGTGAATCTGTGACTTTAAGTAGGCCAAGTAGCCTGGGGTGTTGGTTGCATTCATGTAGGCAATATTCTGAACATGATACTTAAGCAACTTCATGAGATCTTGCCTTTAGAAAATGTCAGAAATTGTTTGAAGTCAATTCTTACATTTCTTTCAGGATCCTGAATTACAAAACTCACTACTAACGGATGGGGTATATAATCTCGGAGCACCTGGCAATTAGCTCAAAGGGCCACTTGGGACTGATTTCTAGAAGCTTGTTGGAAGGTGTTAGCTTTCTATTTCAGTCTCAAATCCTTGATGTCCAAGAAGAGTCCAACCTAACCTTCTGCCCTTTACCCTTGCTCTCCATTCAACAAGCATTTATTTATTGAGGAAGCTGATTGGCACAGTGGATAGAACATTCCTGAAATTCTGCTTTAGATAATAGCTTTGTGGCCCTGGGTAAATTTAACCTCTGCCTCAGTTTCCTCATTTGTAAGATGAGGATAATAATAGTACCACCTTTTAGGGTTATAGTGAGGATCAAATGATATATTTTTAAAGTGCTTTCCGTATTACCTGACTCACAGTAGAGGTGTAATAGCTTTTTCCTTTCCTATATATAAAGAATTGTCCTGGAGGCACAAAGACAAAAACAAGACAGGTCACTTGTCCTCAATTAGATTATATTCTATAGAGAAACAACAACACACACAAAAAAGTTAAAATGAAGGATAAGAAAAGAAATAAGAAATTTCAAGATAGAAAATGCTGATGCAGAGTAATAGAAAATCAGGAAAAATGTTCTCTATGACAATGTACCTGAGCTGTACTTTGAAATGAAGATGAAGAGAGGGTCCCTTCTAAATATGCAAAACTACAGAGGGTAGAAAATGGAATGCCATGAGAGGGAAATAACTTCTAGAAAAGTTTGACTAGAATGGAGAGAATATGAGTAATATATAGTATACAATTCCCCTTCCTCTCTCCCATTTTCTTGGCCCTCAAATATTGCAAAAGTTCATTATGATAAATATTGGGCAGCTTGGTGGTACAAGGGAAAAAGTGCTAAGCCTGGAGTAGTCAGGAAGACTCATCTCTCAGAGTTCAAATCTGGCCTCAGATACTAGCAGTGTGACCTTGGGGAAGTTACTTAATCCTGTTGGCCTCAATTTCCTTATCTGTAAAAATGAGCTAGAGAAGGAAATGGCACTATATTTTACAGTGTCCAGCATCTTTGCCAAGAAAACACTAAGTGGAGTCATGAAGAGTTGGACATGACTGAAAAAAATTATATTTACACAATATTGTAAGTAGCATAGATAAACACTCTTCTAAGTATGAAGACAGATTTTGCCCCTTTGAAATTAATTTTTAGGAATCTGATTTAGTGCTTTTTTCTAGTTTTGTATTTTTCTGAAATGAAATGTGTTCATGATCAAGTTCTCTTATGCATTTTATTTTTAATATTTAGTTACAAATGATTTTCTGAGTGATTCTATTATAAATAAGGGTCCACGTGAGAAGAGTAAGAAGAGACTCATCTCCAAATGAGATTTAATGAAGACTAGTCTCTACAGAGAATAATGCCTTAGGAAAGCTTGGAAAGGTTGCTGTGAATCTTAATTTTTTTCTTGAGCTTAGTCTCTATTAGTTGTTTGGACTATTGTCTGTGTCATCATATCCACTTTAGTGAGGGCAACTTCAAAGATGGTTTCTTAACACATGTGATATATGGGAACCATTGTATATAAAATGAAAATTAGAGAGCCATTTTTGATGCATACAATTAGCTCATCTGACAGCATAGACAGCCCCCCAAAACACTGAAGGTCCATCTCAAGGACACAGATCTAAATACCTAAAATAACCCAAGTCTTCAGCCTTCCTGAGGCCATGGTCCCTGCAGAAAATTAATAAGTGGTGCCTTTAAAAATAAATAAATAAACAATTTGCTTTACCCCCAAGGATTTTAGGGGATAGTAGATGATGCAGTGGAGAGAGTGCTGAGTCCAAAGTCAGAAAGACTCATCTTCCTGAGTTCAAATCTGGTCTTAGACATTAGCTATGTACCCTGAGCAAATCACTTAACCCTGTTTGCCTCAGTTACTTTATCTGTAAAATGAGCTGGAGAAGGAAATGGCAAACTGCTCTAATATCTTTACCAAGGAAACCCCAGAATAGGTGAAGAGTTGTACAGGACCGCATATGGCTGAACTCAATTCCCAGGGATTTTAGGGTAGTAAATACAAGGAATCAATCTGCTACTTGTTATCTCTACTCCCTGATTTTGGTTTGGGGATCATTGAGTTTTGTAGTTGGTTAAATGGAATGGAAAGGGATCTATATAGGATTAGATTACTCATTTCACCCTTACTTTTCAGTATTCTTTAACAAAGAGATGTAAAAATTTGTTATCTATGATTTCCAAGTACTATGAGGTCAAACTGAACTAATTTATTTGGATCCATATAAATAATTATCTATGAAGTAATCATTTTTGGAGACAGGTAGAGACTTCTCTTGGCATAGGGGTTTAAAGTAAAATACAGTGAGAAGCAAGAACATTTCATAGGTATCGAGAATAATAACAGATCATATATATGTGGAAATGTCCCAATGGAGTTCTCTTTATACCAGAAATTGCTTGGCCATTGCCTGCAGAATGGCTTCAGGTTGCCTTCTCAATTGTGAATACAAAGGTCTTTTGGTTGTTAGTTTCAGAGTTTTCCCTTGGGATTCTACATAGGAATGTTGGCCTAGATTCTAAAGAAAAAGTGTAGGATGATTCCTTACAGGAGAAAATTAGCTAATACACCAGATTCTAATATAGGGAGAGGGGGGAGAATCCTAATAATCAATTCAACCAAGTTCAAATTGAGTATGCAAGTATTCATTTTCTAGCAAAAGAAATCAACTCATTTACATTCACACAGGACGATGGCTTCTGATGTCACTCTCACATACAAAATCCAAGCAATCAAAATATGTGTATATATAAATTATAGTAAATTGTATAGTAGCTGTAAACCAGACATTAAGGAATGACTTACCAGCAGTCATAGTTTTGCTGGTTTAACCACAGAATCTTTGTGGAACAATTTATAGAAATCAGTTTGATGGCTTGATAGACATGCTAGGCATGTATCTAAAGAACCCAAGAGCATCATATGCCTTGAAGGTCACTTCATGATGCTTGCCTTATAGTCTAGGTTTAAAAGTACATCTCTCTCATTTCACAAGCAATCATTCCATGGCACAGAAACGTTAAGTGACTTTTTTAAAGTTGCAAGACTGGTATAAAAACTCAGGTTCAGTGACTCTAAGTAAAATTTGGTTCTTTCCATTATACCATTCAGGGTATTGTAGGAGAAGACTTGGGTTTCTGGTTCTTAACTAAAGCAAAAATGCTCATAGGCTAAAGATGTACATTCTGGGCAATAACACATTGGGTAGCCACAGCCTCCATGATCTCTTCACTACTATCGAGCTTGGTATTTCTGCCACTTCAGTTTCCAATTGGATGATTGATTCATGACCTTTCCTTTCTGTCTTGTCTTATTGTCACAACTCTGCCCTCTGTCAACACACATTTATTATTAAGTGCTTACTACATGTGCCAGGCAATTTGCTAAGCACCTGGACATCTAAAGAAGACCCAAACCAAAGAGAAATATAGTTTATTGTTGACACGAGAGACCATAATTCCAGTCCTAGTTAGAAAAAAAAATAGGCCATTCTCAAGACTTTTGTTATTTTAAGTATGACTAACCTTTTGCTGTGATCAATTAATTTTATGACCTCCTTGATCAATTTGATATCATGTATGAATTCTTCTCTTAGGTTTGGAAATAAGTCACCATGGAGAGTGTAGACATTCCCATAGGTACCCTGTAAGGACTCAACTGATACTTTCGATTGTTTTTATCATTGGGGTAACCCTCTTTCCTCCCCTCCACCAGGATGATTGGCTGAAGGGATTCTGAACTGATTTTGAAGGGATTCAGAGGAATGAATTTAAACTCTGGAGAAGACAAAAACTCCCAGAGACTGGTGCTATTCTTAATTTCAACTATCCTGCTTCTAGCGTCTTTTCACTCACAGGTTATTCCTGGTGAAACAAAAGTAGAAGGACCCAACAATCAGAAGTTATAAGGAGAAGCCTGACACTTGGCATCCCCTTGTCTCCTTTTTCTGGGGTATCTTTTTCTCCACATATATCACATTACTTCCTATGAGACCACTTCTTTCCCTGTCCTCAGGTAGCCCTCTCACTCTGTGTGTGTGTGTGTGTGTGTGTGTGTGTGTGTGTTAGTCAAGGAATCTGTTTCATTTGTCCTTCCCCTATCTCAACCTTTGTAGGAACTGATTTTTACAAATATATGAGGTCTCTATAAATATGTGTGAACATAAATCAAAACCATGATTATTATCTAATACAATCATATTTGCAAACCCCCAAATACATGCAATTCCTTGATTCACACTTTGCCTATAACCAATAGCTGTTATATTCATAATCCGGGAAGTGATGGATGCCACCTTGAATGACAGGGAAGGCAGTTGGAAGTCACAGAATGTTCCCAGGTGCCATGAGCCAGGGCCAAATGTTGGTTGGCCCCACGATATAAAAACCCCTCACATCTACTTTGAGGAGGTCTCTCTGGGCTCTGGAGGTCTCTGGACTGGGAAATCTCTGAGTGGGTAGTGAAGGGAGGAAGGGAGGTCTATGAAGAAGAGGGTAGGAAGAATCTGAATATTTCCTGAAAAACTGTGAGAGCTAGTGCATCACCAAACACTGGTAGTGAGAAAGCTGAGAGAATAAGATCACCAGCACAGCTGCATCAATAGCAGTCCCTATTCTCTGGCTTAGCTGTGGCCAGAGGTAGTGGAGTGAGTAAAGCTCCAGCTTCCACCTGATTAATAGCCTCCAGTCTTGATTGTCAACTAGTTATAGATAATAGATTGATAGGCTCTCCAATCCCCAATCCTTGTCCTGTTTATCCTTTCCCTGATTATAGATAAAGAGAGTTTAACAAGTACCTTCCTGAGTGGTCTTGATATCACGACCCTTGGGGAGGGAGTCAACGCAGTCAGATACCAAATGTAATCCAAGGCAAATCAAAAGCCCTATATTAATCTATCCAACCCCAGGTTGGACTTGGAAAGGTTATCCATTTATCTAACCTTTTGAGGGTCCTCCCTGGGCAACTGTTAGAGAGAAAGGGAAGATTATATAACCTGTCAAGGGTGATCAGAGTTGGTGTTCCTCCATCATCTGCAGCTGAGGAGAATACAGATAGATAAATCAGCATCATTGTATATTTATATCTCCACAGGACCCCTTTTGTTTATAACATAGAGTACATAGCTATGTAGTCACCCAATATTTAGATCAATGCAGAAACATAATACATGCCCATAAAACAATTAGAAATTATAACATTGCATACTGCCATAATTAGTAAATAAACATAATCAACAAAGGCACATTTTAAAAGAAATACAAAGGCCACATCATAGCATATTTTATAGTTATATACAAAACTCACATTTGTTATGCACTCCCACAATGGATGTCTCCATTGGTAATGGCATATATATATATATATATATATATATATATATATATATGTTTTTTAACACACCGTTTGCCAGATACCATGTGTTAATAATTGGTAGATACAAATAGATGTAAGTTGACACTGTTTGAGCAACCACCTGAGTTCGTGGCTGACCCACGATACTGCCTGAGTTTGTGGCTGACCTATGATGTATGGGCCAAACATCCTGATCTGGAGCTTATGGATGCTCTAGGCTGATTATGACAATCTTGAGACACTATAGTTGGCCCTTGTTCCCTTGGTGGCTTCACATGGTTGAAATGAGACTTTCAGTCGAGTCCTCTCTTCTTGTTTCAAGAGAAGTCATCCAGTTACTGGGAGAAATTTGGCTGACTTATTTGAGGGTCCCAATGTATTTTTTTCATGGCCCCTTCTACCCTCTGGCATTGTCACCACTGTGGTGTAGGCCCTGAATACTTCACTCCTGTATTATTGCAGTAGCTTACTCAGTTGTTCTCTCTGACTTAGGTTTATTCCAAGGACTCAAAAGCACAGACTGAATCATTTTTTCCTTTATTTTTCTTGTGTTTTTTTGGGGGGGAGGGACATGATTAATGTGGAATAGAAGTAAGTTGACACTGTTTGAGCAACCACCTGAGTTCGTGGCTGACCTCTCTCTTTGACTGATGGATTGCTTATTTCCTCTTTTCTATTGTTCATAGAGTTTTATTAACTCCCCAAATGACAATTAATAGCTGTGATGTATTTGTGGGGTCCTTATTCTTCTCCTGGGGCTATTTTGGAGACAAGCACTGAATCCTCTTCATTCAGTTGGTCTTTCTACCAGTCATCAAAAGATAATGGAGGCAAAGAGTATTGGTTCAATGAAACAAAGTTCACAAACACAGTAGCACAGTGTCTGGAAGAAATCTCTTCCATCTGACAAAAGTTCATCTCCCTGAATAACAAAGGTGATATCTGAAACTAGGCCTGACTTTAAAATTTATTCCACTGTGTCATGTAGTATCCTTCTAACTATGGGATGAAAAACTTTCTTATTGAAGAATTTCTTACATAAGTAAGTAAATGTGGGAGGTATTTGGTGGTGGTGGTGGTGGTGGTGGTGGTGGTGGTGGTGTGTGTGTGTGTGTGTTAAAGAGAAAGAGAGGCAGACAGACAAATTAAAAGAAAGATCGTACACAGGCAACAGCCTTAGGAATAAGAAAAATTGGGTGCCATTAGAAAGTCATTCTTTGGGGGGATATTTTTTCTTCAAGAGTCTCCTATAATTTTGAAATTTGTTCTAGAGTCTGAACCTTTTGGTGACATTTTAGGAGGAATTGCAATGGATAAAGTTACTGATTTGGTTCTGTTCCCCTACAGGACTTCCACATTTTGAATGGCACAAATGTAATCTTTGTTGGCCTCTGGCCTTTCCAGAAAGTTGTCCAAAAGTTGAACTGGCCTATGATTAGAATTAGAGAAGAGATGGAAAACCCCCCCCACTTCTTTCATAATATCTCACTTTTAAGGAAAAAATTTCTAGTTAGACTTTTTGAGTGCTAGAACAATAGGTAATTGAAGTTTCAGATTTCCAGCAAGGTTTGACATTGTTAGAAGTGTGCTAGCTGAACTGTCAGATAAGTTCTGAGCAGAAGGAAACAGCTCACATAGAGCGAGGGTAGCATCTTCTTGTGGAGGTTTGAGCTTCGTTTTTTGTTTCTTTATTTTCATGCCAGAGGGCTCAGGTCATTCCTGATACTCATTTCTCTGCCTACTATAAAGATCTAGAAATGAAAAAAAATCTATGCTGAAAATAGACTTTCTCATTTTATATATTTTTTAAAAGGTCATTCCTGATACTCATTTCTCTGCCTACTATAAAGATCTAGAAATGAAAAAAATCTATGCTGAAAATAGACTTTCTCATTTTATATATTTTTTAAAAGGAAAAGAACAAAAAGAAATAAAATGTATTTTCATGATTCTAGAGTTGTGGAGAGGAATTCTCCAGGGCAAATTGAAGACAAACTAGAGGCACCATGAGATCAGTGGATAGACCACTGGTCTTGGATGGAGAAAGATATGGGTTTGAATATCGCCTCAGGCACTTCTAGCTCTGTGAGCCTGGAGAAGTCACTACTTTTCTTGAGACCTTAGTTTCTCCATCTATAAATCAAGGTTAGACTTGAAAGTGTTCCTTCCAGCTCTAAATCCTATGATGCTATGAAAATTGTAGAGTTGGTGAAATTGGCCTTTGGAGTCCTTACAGTTTCTCTTTCAATGGTCCTCTACCTCTCTGCTCTTTTTCCCCTTACCTACCTTCATCCTCATCTACCATATGCATTATTCTCTTCTCTACAACTCATAAGTAGTTATCACAGTCCAACTGCTAAGCATTTATTAGACAGCTGTTATGTGCTAATTACATCGCTAGGCGTTGGTGATAAGACAAAAATAAAATAGCCCTTAATGAATTTATATTCTCTTCCTTTGAGGTGTCTGATGGTACATGGTATGATGGAGAGAACATGGTCACCTAGGTTGGAATTCCAACTCAACTACTTACTACCTGTATAACCTATGGAAAATACCTCCAGGCCTTCGGGTCTTAGTTTCTCCATCTATAAAGTAAAGGAGCTGAACATAATATACTCTAAATCATCATCATCATCATCATCATCATCATCTTCATCATTTTTATCATCATCCTCAAATGAGATAATATTTTTAAATCACTTAAACACAGGGCCTGGCATATAGTAGGTTCCTAATAAATGTTTGTTCTCTCCCTCCTTCTCCTGACACTTAGAAATTAAAAGTGCTTGAATTCCTATAGATACTTATATTAGTATTGGAATGTCTTAGTGATCAGGATATTGATACCTAAAAAAATATCTTTAAATATTACAAATTCAAGCAGACTTTCCTGCTACCTCTCAAATAAGGTCATTTAGTTAGCTTCCAACTCACAAGACAACTCCCAGGGAGGAGCTAATATTTTTTTTTTTGTTTTTCAGTCTCTTCTTGACCTCATGTGGGATCTTCTTGGCAAACTGACAAGATTCTGGAGTAGCTTGGTGTTTCCTTCTCCAGCTTATTTTATAGATGAGGAAACTGAGGTAAATAGTTAACTGACTTGGCCAGTGTCTCAGAAGAAGGAAGTGTCTGAAGTCAGACTTGAACTCAGGAAGATGAGTCTTCTGAGCATGGCCTGGAGCTAATATTACATATTTTAATTCAATTTCAGAACAGAAACTCCGAATCTGGCACCTTGATATCAGATAAATGAATTTTTACTTCATCTTATCCTGAACCAGGCCACCAGTCCCCTTTGCAATCACTTCTAATCCATGCTACTCAGGATGTACTCACATTTCCTTCCTTCTGACTTGAGCTCTTTTGTCTTCCTCAATTTTTATAGAATCTGGCCAAAGACCAGACTATTCTAATTGCTGTTTTTTCTATCTCATACTTACCAAGGTTCCTTAATAAGTGTTTCAAAGGTAATTAATTTGTGGAAAAGTTAGCTATAAATTAATTTTTATTTATTTTTTTTTTTTTTTTACCCTTAATTTCGGTGCATTGTCTCATAGGTGGAAGATTGGTAAGGGTGGGCAATGGGGGTCAAGTGACTTGCCCAGGGTCACACAGCTGGGAAGTGGCTGAGGCCGGGTTTGAACCTAGGACCTCCTGGCTCTAGGCCTGACTCTCACTCCACTGAGCTACCCAGCTGCCCCCTATAAATTAATTTTTAAATATTATAAATGCTCCTATGTGTAACTATAATTCTCATTATTTACTGACCATTACCTCCAAACAAAAAGATGTATAATATGACCCCAAAAGATGCTTCTGCCTCTGGGGGAAGATTAATCCACCCAAATGTAAAACACTTGCCCTGGGGCTGAACTTTCTTGATTGATGAGGGGGTAAATATAAACTTACCTAGCCCAGTATATCTAGTTCACCCCAGACTAGACTTGCCAGTCTTTTACATCCCATTCATCTGCCCACTGTGGCTATCTTGGCATGGACCTTGCTCCTGGGCACATATTTTCCATTTTTTTCTTCTTTCTGTTTTGGGCACAATTGATCAAGTCAGGACTACCATTGCTTCTATAAAGGGTCTGCCAATCAACTCACTGTCTCTGTGACTTGGCTGACTCAAGCTCCCTTCTTGGCCAACATTTCCCTTTTTTCAGTATCTTCCCTTCTTAGAACATAAGCTCTTTGATGGCAGTGACCATTTCACTTTCATATTATCTATAGTAGTTAGCATAATGCCCGTTGCATAGAAAGACCATATGGCATAGGGGATGGGGAGGAAGAGAATAAGTATTAGTGTAGATGTGCTGGCACTGTACTAAGTACTTTACAAATATTATCTCATTTGGTCCTCAAAACCAAGGGAGGTGGATGCTCTTATTATTCCCATTTCAGAGTTGATATACACAGAGAGATTACATTATTTGCTCAGGGTCACACAACTAGTAAGTGTCTAAAATTGAATTTGAACTCATATCTTCCTGACTCCAGCCCTAGCCCTCTATCCATTGTGCCACTTAATCTAGCCAGTGGATAGAACAGTGGACTTGGGGTCAGGAAGACTTGAGTCGGAATCATCTCTCAGACACTTAATATGGGCAATTCACTTAACTTAGTAATGTTAGTTTCTTTATCTATAATATTGTCAAATTAATAATTCTATCAAAAGGTATTTGTAAAGCTCAAATAAGATGATATAGGTAAAATACTTTATAATTCTTAAAGCAGTATTTAAATTATAGCTATAATTAATGTATTTTTATTCATTTATATATTAAATTTAAAATTGCCTACCATTCAAATGGCAATAGTAACCAAGAATAGGATAGCTTGGCTAAAGAAAATACAGAAATAATACTTGAATTACCTGTGAATTTCAAAATCTTTCCTTTTCCTCCAGAAAAAAGTCAGTCCCCAGAGTAGAGTAGTACTATTAGAGGTCTTCAGTTTCTCTTTTTACTTTTTCTACTTGCTCTTGCTCTATTGTGGGGACATTGATAAGAAGAGAAATGACTGAGATGGGGACCAGCAGAATGAGGGATGGGGAGATTTCCTTTTAATTTTTAAAATTTATTCTAGAATTCACCTTTGAACAACTGGTTTTATATGAGAGAAACTTAAAACAATAAAGTCCCTGAATAAATGTGCTTGAATTATCCCAATAGTCCTTAACTTTCTCCAGAGCAGAATGAAAACAATAGTTTTAGATCAATTTCATGTTAGAAGCATCCGATTACAATCCCAAGAGCCATTTCTGGGCTTGGGGGTTTCAGTTCTTCTGGAGACACAGTAGATGGCAGTGTGTCATACCAATTCCTGCCTCTTTCTGATTTTGTTCCTGGCATAAGTGGAGTGAAGCCGAGAAACCAACAGATTACATCAATGGGCACAGTTGGTGATTTCCTGTGTCCAGGCAGAAGAAAAAACCGAGGTCGTCTTCCTAGGAAACACTTTCAGACCTAAGTTGATTCATGCTGATTCAGCAAAGCAAGCTGCAGTTGTTTTTAATCATGCTGGTACCAGAGAGCATCAAATTTCCTGAAGTGCAAAGCCTGGGAAAATCTGGGCTTTAGATTTCTCTTGTCCAAAGGAGGGCACAATCTGTCAGCTTATGATTCACTGGCCTGACTCAGAAGATTTTATCTTTCGTTGATCCTCTTTATAGTAAGATCATGACAATGTGTAAAACACAAATATGATGTAAGCATGAACTACATTCCCAGTTTTTAAATAGCACACTCTAGAGGTTGATTTCTATAGATAATTCCTGAAACCAACCCAGGAATTCTGCATTAGTACGATCAATGATTCTATGACCAAAGGCTAAATTTAGTGTGATAATCTTACTCATTAAAATATCTTTAAGATACTTCATATTTTTGCATATTTCGCAGGCATTTTATTAGTTCTTGTGAGACCCTCAAATATATAAATGCTTTCGTATTTTATACTCAGCAATAATTTAAGATGATAAAGCTGAAATTGGGTAGAGAGAAGTCTGAGAAATTTTGGAGTGAGAATCTCTTTCTCAGGAAGCAAAGAAATTACAATTAATGTGATCTTTATTATTAAATGCTCTAGTAGTAGGCAAAATAAATAGATAATTAGGTTAGTACCAGTAAGGCAGACATTTATGTATATTACTTTAGTATGTGAGTTCTACAAGCAGTTTTTAAAAGAAGAAAATCAAAAGAAAGACCTTCTGAAACTGGCTTAAAAATCACAGCTAATAGAAATATGATTTAACATAGCTCTAAAATATTGCCCTATCCCCAATGATTTGGAAAATATGTTAAAAGATGGAAAAATTCAATGTTGGCAGTGCTGTGGGAAAACAGGCATACTCATTTATTGCTAGTAGAACTGTGATAATGATGTGAGTGTTTGGGAAAATGATTTGGAATTAAACCATAAAAGTTACTAAATCTTTCACACCCTTTGAGCCAATGATCCCACTAGTGGATTTCTATTCCAAGGAGGCAATTAAATATTGAAAGGAAGAGAAGATTTCAGCTATTTGACAATACTCATGGCAACATTATTTGTAAACAGTTGGAAAATAAACTATATATCCAACAACTAGGAAGTAGCTGAACAAATTGTGGCATTTGAATGTGATGGAATATTTTTGCTCCAGAAGGATTCACAGATTTGAAGATGAAATGTGGGACGTTTTGTATATACTGATGCAGAGGGAAGAAGATAGAGGCCAAAAGAACAACACATACCCAAAAACTGATTTTTACCATGTAAATGAAGAAAATTCTAAAAGGAAACTAGGCAAAGGTTAAATAAAATAGAAAATGTTGGTGCTAATGTTAAAGCTAAAATATTTAGTCTTTCTTTTAAAAAAAGGTGAGTTACAAAAACCTGATTACACACATTTTGAAAAGTACCCTCATATAGTTTTGCTTTATAATTTAGAGAGGATAGTATTAATGAGTAATACATTATAAAGGTATAATACATTTATTATTCATAATTAGTATGGTTTTAAATTTTGAATGCTATAGCAAACAAATTGGTTAATTCAAACAGTGACTTCTGAGAAGACTAGACCTGTTGTGTATTTGTTCAATGAAGTACAGAGGAGGCAACAAGCATTTAGCTATTAAGTGCTTTCCATTTTCCAAGCATTGCTCTTAGCCTATCTGGAGTACCGGAGATACTTATCTCACCACTATATAACAGTTAGTAACGAACTTTAAATCTACAAACTATTTATAAAATATCACACTGATCTTTATTGTTAAATGCTCTAGTGGTCAGCAGAGAGGAAAGGATTATTAGGGTGCATATGTATTTTATCCAAGTTAGAATTCCTGCTGTTTTTTACATATTTCCCCCTCCTTTTCCTTGCATTGGCTGTATCCCTTGCCAGAAACGAATTCCTTCCTCACTTTTGACTTATAGAATCCCTTACTTCAACTCCTTACTCAGGTTAAGCATCAGATTCTATCTGAAGCCTTTTGTAATTCCCCTCGTATTCTCTCTCAAAAATACATTAAAAAATTTAAAATACATTTTAATGAAGCCCTTTTAAACTCTGAGAATTCTTTTCCTAACTCCCACACTCACTGAAATTGGGTTTCCCAGAAAAAGGCCAGCTTCATTTACCTTTCAGAGTTTTAGGTAGGGTTGCCTCTGAAAAGCTGGGGTGATTCTTTCCTAATGCTATCAACTAGAGACCCTTTCTGCTGTGTTCTCCTCCGTGTTAACAGCCAGGGATTAATATCCCAATTTCATTTAGCCATTCAGGGTCAATTCTCCTGTACAGATGGCCATTGACTAAGGAGATATAGGAAGAACAGAAATACAAACATTTCCCTCCAATGTTAAGGAATTATATAATACCTTATATTTATAATTATATAATTACATTATATAATCATATAATATCTTATAAGGTCCTTATAATACCACTTGGATCTCTAGGGGGAGTGTTGTACTCAAAAATATAGTAGCTTCTACAAAACATTTGCCCCATCAAGTCCACTTCTGAATGTAGCATAGACAATGGATGAGTCCCTCTCTATTGTAAGACTCAGCATCTTTTCTGTGGTGTCATTCTCCTAAGTTAGGTCCCAGACCTTCCCCAAGGCTGTGCTGGTGGGCTGCAAACTTTTTCATGTTTCCACATCAACTTTCTCTTGGTTGAGCTAAGTTAGTTTGCTCCCAACAAGAGAACTCCATTCTGTTTTGCTTTTGTATAATATTATTCCTCTCTCTGTTTTCTCTGATTTCATTTTTACTATTACCTTGGAAAAATGAGTTTCTGTATTAATTGTTGGGAGGGTTCATTGTGGAACCCTTATTTGGAGGTTAAGGAGTCAAGTCTTGGATATGAAGCTTGGGCCCTTCTTTCCCAATTAATGAATAGCAATAAGAAATTGAACTTGAATGTGAAAAGAATATCCTCCACACTAGCAGTATCTAAAGAATAGTAGATAGATGTCATTCCTGCATGATATCCCCACTCTTTGAGGAGAGCAGAATGATCAAACTTCCAACGCCAACCTCTTGCTTCCCCTCTTGGAGAGAATTAAAGTCTCCCTTGGAGAAGGGTGGGCAAAGAAGAAACAAGAGATGTCTATTCTGCCTCTTTTTGAGTCCCATGATGATACCCTCATACTACATTTGGGGTCTACCTTCACGAGGAGTTCTAACATTTTCTGAGGGATAGAACACCATGTAGTCTCTTATAGACTTCCTAAATAAACAATTTATATTCTGTCCAGCAAGACTAGTCCAATAGAAGAAGCTAGGTGACTCAGTGGATAGAGAATCAGGCTTGAATTTGGGAGAATCTGGGTTCAAATTTGGCTTTAGATGCTTCCTAGTTGTGTGATTCTAGGGAAGTCACTTAACCCCAGATGCCTAGCCCTTGCCACTCTTCTCCCTTAGAACCCTTATTTAATATTGATTCTAAGAAAGAAGGTAAAGATTGAAAAAAAAAGAATAGTTCATAGACTCCAGGAAAGGACTTTTTTCTTCTTCTGTCCCATTTCTCAGAAGCATCTTTCCTTAAAGAGGTAACTTTTGCTTCTGCCCTAAATTATTATCTATGTGTGTTTCTTTTCCTTGAGCCTAATCCCATTCATCTGTGCATATCTTCTCTGTCTGTCAGTAGAATATTAGATGTTCATATGACTAACTTCCTCATGCCAAAGAGCTAATCTGCTTGAGCTCATTCCCCTCTTCCTGAACATTTATTTGCATTTTATTTTTGAGAAATTTCCCTGAAGTAATCTATCTGAACTTTTTTTTATTTACTTGAATATTTTATAATCCTGACATGATGAAACACACTTTTTTCTCCTTGATAGAAAGGTGATAGTATATGAATGTGGACATTCTATGAGCTGCCTTTGTTGGTGAGGTGTCTCGACCCAGAAAGGTCTGTGTTTAAAACTGACCTCAACACTCATTTATTGTGTCATCTTGGGCAATTTACTTAACCTCTTTCTGCCTCAGTTTTCTCGACTATAAAATTGGGATAATAATACCCTCTTCCTTACAGAGTTACTGTGAGGATCAAATGATCATATTTGTAAATATCTGGCACATAATAGGTTCTTAATGAGACAGTATTTGTAAGTGACTTGCACATAATAGGTTTTTATTAAATACATATTCTTCCTTTCCCCCCCATTTATTTTTCCTCCAATGTTATGAAAGATGGTTAAATGGTTGTTAGGGGAAGAACTTATTGGAAAATAACTTAAGTATAAAAAAAAGGGAATAAGTAAATCTTTTTTTTAAGGGTATATTCTTGTTACGAAGGAAGTATCCATAAGGTTAACAGTTGTTAGATCTTCAGATATACACTATTACAAAAGTTAAGTAAAATTCATGAATCACAGATCATGCTAAAAAGAAGCACATGTTCATGGAAGGATGCTTACTAACAGTAGTTTTGGAGAACAAAGTCATCAAATTTTTAAAAAAAGAAATGTGTGCCACCTTTGCTCACATCTTCATTTTTATCTTGCCCATCTATTGCAGTAGTCTCTCATCTGGTCACCATACCTCTATTTTCTTTTCTTTCTAACACATTCAGCATGTTTCTGCCAAATAAATTTTCCTAGACCTTGGTTCTGATCAAATTCCAAATTGCCTGTTGAATAAACTGTAAACTTTAAGGGGTGTTGAAGAAGTTCTGGCATTTAAAGCTTTCCATGCTTTCACCTTAAAGGAATTATTTCCTCCTATTTCTCTATTAAATCTCTCTATTCCAGCAAAACTTATTTTTTTTCTCAACAGTGCCCTGTCCTGGGTCTTCTTCTCTTCTCTCTCTAGCTTCTCTCATTTGGTGAGCTCATCAACTCCGAAAGATTCCTTTGTCCTTTTTTTTTTTTTTTTTGGTAGATGATTCCCAGATCTATTTATCCAACCTTAAGATCCCAAATAGAGTCCTGAATAATTTGTCACTCTTGAAAATGACTGAACAAAAGCAACAATAATAACAAACCTCTCTCTCTCTCTCTCTTTAGAGCTCTATTTTTCTTCTCTAATTCCCCATTAGATATCTCAATCTGGATATTTTTTAGATATCTTAATCTCAACATATCCCAAAATGATTTTAATACCTTTTCCCCTAAGCCCTCCCTGTTTTCAAATTTTCCTGTTAATATTAACAGTGCCACTATCATCCTAGTCACTTAGGCTTGCAACTCCATCATCTCTCTCATTCGTCTTCTCCCATCTGTTGCCAAGTCTTCCAAATTCTTCCTTCACAACATTGCTTGTAAATGTCTTCTTCCTCAGACACAGATAGCTACTACCCTGATGCAGGCCTTCATCACATTGTACTCAGACTATTTCAATAGTCCACTGGCTTGTCCACTTGATTTAATTTTCTCCTCATTTTTGTCCACTTCCAACTGTGCTACTGAAGTGATCTACTGAAAGCACAGTTCAAATAATGTTACCCTCCTACACAGTAAATTCCATTGGCTCCCTATTATCTCCAGAATCACATTTAAAAATTTCTAGTTGATTTTTAAATCTCTTCACAACTTGGTTCTTTCTTATCTTTCAAATTTTCTTACTCTTTACTCTCCTCCATCTACACAATTGTAGGTTCCATTATATTACAGCTTCATGATCTTGGCCTCTTTGTTGTTTGCCCAGGGCACTCCATTTTTCAACTCAGTGCATTTTCACTGACCATTTCCCATGCCTAAAATGTTTTTTCTTCTTTGTCTCTGCCTCCTGACTTCCCTGGCTTCATTCCAAGTGTGAGCTAAAATTCCACTTTCTACAAGAGGCATTTCTTGGGCCCCAAAAGGTTTGTGTCTTCTCTCTGAGATAGCCTCCCGTTTATCCTATTGATTATACATGGTTGTTTGCATGTATTCTACCTCATTCAATTATGAGCTGCTTAAGGACAAGGACTTTTAAAAACTTTTCTTTGTATCCATAGAATTTAGCATAGTGTCTAGTATATTTTATTTATTTTTATTGAGTTGTACCAGGCGTGTCTGACTTTTCATGACTCCATTTTGGGGTTTTCTTGACAAAGATACTTAGAATGGGGGGCAGCTACATGACTCAGTGGATTGAGAGTCAAGCCCAGAGATGGGAAGTCCTGGGTTCAAATCTGTCCTCAGACACTTCCTAGCTGTATAACCCTGGATAAGTCACCTAAACCCCATTGCTTAGCCCTTACTACTCTTCTTCCTTGGAACCAATGCATAGTAATGACTCCAAGACAGAAGGTAAGAGTTAAAAAAAAACAAAAAAACAAAGATACTAGAGTGATTTGCATTTCCTTCTCCAGCTCATTTTATGGGTGAGGAATTGAAGTAAACAGGAATAAGTGACTTGCCCATAGTTATACAGCTAGTAAGTGTTTGAGGGTGAATTTGAACTCATGAAGATGAGCCTTCCTGATTCCAAGTCCAGTTCTCTGTCTACTATGCCACCTAGCACTTAATAAATGCTTCTTCTTCTTGTTGAGGCCAAGACATCAGGAGGTCCTGGTCCAATAATAATTTTACTAAATTAATTGACAAGTATTTATTTAATGCTCACTAATATGCCAGGCATTGTCATTGGGGGAAACACACCAAGAATGGGACAATTCCTACTCTCAAGGAGCTTATATTTGATTAGGAAGGACTAGAAGTACATTTATGATTGAATATAGAATAAATACAAAGTAAATACAGAATGGTTAAATATAAAGTAAAGAGGAGGAAAGATTTTTTGATGTCCATGCATCCATATTTTTGCTTTTTTTATTCCATCTTTTTGAATTGTCCTCCCTACCTTTCATTTCTGCCTGTTGAATTCCTATCCATTATTTATGGATGCCACTTCCTTTCTACAGTCTTTCTTTATTCTATACTGCTCCCTCTAACCGTAATGCTGGCAACCATATCTCTTCCTATGGAATACCTCTCTCCCTTCCCCCAGCATAGGTATTCCTTTTTTTTTTTTTTTTTGACATTTTTCATAATCTGCCCACTATCACAGTTATTTCTTCTTTTTCATTTAAATAAACTACAAAACCCTTGAGGGCAGGAATTCTGTCTTCTTTATCTTTCTATCTGCCCTTTTACATAGGACAGTCCCTCACACAAAGTTGCAACTCAGTAAATAAACATTTTCAAATAAATGAATTTCTGTCTACTTTCTACCAAATGATACTAGTTAGCTTTATTTGTTTGCTTTATTGATTGTAAACGTATTAATAGATAGCATACTGCAGGGGCTGGTAGATAGTACAGTTGTAGAGAGTAGGACTTGGGGTCTGGAAGACTTGAATTCAAATCATACCTTAGATAATTACTAGGTATGTGATCCTAAGCAAGTCACTTATCCCTTCTATGCCTATTTCTTCTATTTGTAAAAATGGGAATACTCATAATACCTCAAAAGGTTATTGGGAGGATCATGTAACTTATATGTAAAGTACTTTGCAAGTGTAAAAGTACTATATAAATTCTTTCTATTATTATGCCTGATGGTGAGATAGATTATAAGCTTGTTATTAAATAAGAGCATGGCATAGCAAAAAGAACACTTGGGAGGAACACTCTATTATTGACTACCTGTATGAACTTGGGCAATTACTCTCCCTCTCTGGGGCTCATTTTCCTTCTATAGAAAATGAGGGGTTCAGACTCAATGATTCCCCCAGCCCACTCAGCTCCATGTATAATGATTAATCAATAATTATGACCAGGAGCTGATTACAATTATCATAGCAAGCTAAAATTGATTTTATATTAATGGATCAATCCGTAATTATAAGAGCAAGTTAAAGTATGACTTGGGATTATTGATTCAAGTTGGAACTTAGAATTTTAAAGAAAAGACTATGTTAATGCATGTGTGGTTTTTTGTTTAAGGTTACCCCACTGTGTGAAATTTCTGTGAAGTTATCAAGGACCTTATAAAAGTGACTCAAGAAAAACAGAGCCACTGATGACATAGTAATAAATCATTAAAGACATTCAGTTGGGACTAAGATATCACAAAATACTGAGTCTGTAATAATTTTACTGAATCAATCAATGAGTATTTATTAACTAATCCACAAGGCACTGTCCTAGGGGATACACATAATGAGATAGTTCCTATTCTCTAGGAACTTACCTCTGAAGATGGAAGACCAGAAATAAATTAATGAGTAAGTATAGAATAAGTAGTAAAAACAAGATAGTAAAATATAAGGTAATTAAGGAGGGAACACCCTAGACATTGTGGGATCAGAGACTTCATTTGGAAGGTGTTGCTTTCGTTACTTTTCGAAGGAAGTGAGGGATTTTCTGAGTGCATTTCTGGCATTGGGAATGACTGGTGCAAAGATTCAGATATGGCATATGGAGTACGAAGTGCAAGGAACAAAGTGGAGGTCAGTTAGATTGTAGAGTGCTAAGAGGAGGGGAATGCATGGTGAGAATAGAAAGGAAGATTGGGGCCAGATGGTGAAGACTTTAAAGGCTAAATAGCGGAATTTATCTTTGAGCCTAGAGGCAAAAGGAAGCCACTGTGGTTTATTAAGTAATTAATGAAGTATACTTAAATTTGAACTTAAGGAAAAATACCTTGCACCTATATGCTTTTACATTTTTGCAAACTACACCAGTACAATTAGATGGTGCAGTGGATAGAGTGCTGAGTCTGGAGTCAGGAGTCTCTCTGAGTTCAAATCTTACCTCAGACACTAGCTGTGATCTTAGGCGAATCATTTAGCCTGCTTGACTCAGTTTCCTCGAATGTAACTAAACATAATAATAGCACCTGTCTCCCAGGATTATTATTAAAATTAAATGAGATAATATTTATAGAACACCTAGTACATAATAGGTGCTGTATAAATGCTCTCCTCTTTCTTCTCACTCTCATCCATCTAATCTTCTTCTTCTTCCTCCTCCTCCTCTTTTCTCTTCCCAAACTGATTAGGATATCCAGAGGAGTTTAGAGACTTACAGAAAATAGGCTAAATGAACAGTCATTTTAATTACTCTTCATTTAACACTCCCAAATAAGAAGAAACTCACAAAATAAAGCTAAAGAACAACAAAAAAAGAGGGAAAAGAATTCCTTACAAGGAAAACTATTCCAAAGAACCTGTACAATAACTGAAGAAATAAACTAGTAAAAATAGACCTTTTAAAAGTAAGAATAAATACTATGGTGTAAAAGATAGAAATATATTCAACTTAAAGGAATAATAATGAATAGCAATGACACAAAGAATATTCTTCTTATCAAGTCCTAACTTGTATTTCATGGAGACACTCTGAGTACCCTGGGTCTGCTTAGGTGTTCTAGAAGACCTGGTAGGAACCTTGAAGGACTGGTCAGCTGTGCTCTGGCCAGTCCACTGATTGGGTCAGCAAGCTGACCAATGAAATGTAACTGCTTTCTGTTAATATAAATAACAGATGGGGTGGTCCAGAGTTATAGACAGTATCTCCTGGAAGCTGTTGTGATGGTCAGCTTAATGCAGAGGACAGCTAAGCCAGAGGTACTCCTTCATGTTCTTGTATCACAAGAGGGCAAGACACACTCCAGTATTTCACTTTTTGGAAATACTTCAGTGCCATAGGCAAAGCCACAAGGGAACATGTAATGGACTGAAGATAACAATATTTTCATTATATCCTAACATGATATGGTATAAAAAATGGAAATTGAACTTAGGAGTAGAAGAAAACACTTCAGTCTGCTTTTTTGTCAATGGTACCCACAGCTCTGAGTCACACAGCAAATGTTCAACTGTTAACTAATTTTAAGAAATAACTCTATCTCTAAGCCTACACTTCACCAAACAAAAGTTAAAGCTAAGAAGTTAATAAAATCCAAAGATACTGAGGTTGCTGAAGATCCTTCCTTAATGCAAACTTTGAAAATTCTACCTAATAACAACATTTTGGGGAGAAACCAAACCAATATCTTACATTGTTTTAAAGAAAACATGGGTGAAATCAGATTAGAATTTTGAAGAACCCTTTTTGAATTTGATGGTACAAATCATAGATGAATACATTCTCTTACAATATATGATTCATAATGTGAAAGCATTTCAGCATCTGCATGTAACTGAATATGTGATAGCCAATGCCAGTGCAAAAGGTGCCCATTGCTTGGAAGGCTGTACCCAGAACTATGGAATGAAATGTCGAGTTATCCTGGAATACTCCTAAGAACAAGGACAAGAACAGGGATTAAAGCAGCACCTTGGAGACAAAGCAGGTATTAAGATATCAAGGAGAAACCTATTACTATGTGAAAAGACTTATTGGCATCTTGAAATCAAAACTCTTTTAGAACACATTTGAAAAGTGACCATCTGTGTATTACTAGTTTTAACATTACTATTTTAGAACTGTAAAATGGACCATAACAGATTTGGAAAGTATCCTAACAAAAATCTCTGTAATAGTTATCAGTGGATTGAGAGGCAGGCTTAGAGATGGGAGGTCTTAGGTTCAAATCTGGCCTCAGACACTTCCTAGCTGTGTGATCCTGGGCAAGTCACTTAACCCCCAAAGCCTAACCCTAAATTGCTCTTTTGCCTTAGAACCAATACACAGTATTGATTCTAAAATGGAAGGTAAGGGTTAAAACAAATCTCTAATATGTTAATGAAACACAGAGCCCATCACCTAAGGCAGCTATGAAAAGATGAACCCTTCCTTGTCAAAAAGGAGAGAGAGGACTGATGTTTTCAGAGCACATGATAAATAGGTTAAAAACATATAGAAATACTTTTTGGAACAAGCAGGCATAGTTCACTTAGCAACAGAAAATTATGTTTCACAATATACGTGCATCATTGGATTTGTTGGCTGTAAGTCAACATGCTTATCTCTAGATAGAAACTAAGAAATGTTCAAGATTCAAGAGTAGAATCAAAAGGTGTCTCTTGGTTGGCATTCTCACAAATTTACCCTACAAAATTCTTAATAATTCTAATTAATTAGTTAATTAATTAAAATATTAATGAAGAAACATCAAACACATTTCTGAGTCTCGAGGATTGGTTTATAGAAACAGACAGGTTTCTGAGAGCCTGATTCAAAGTCAAGTCCCTTTTATTAGATGTCACAGATAGGCTATTTTTAAGGAACCTGGACTTGGTAATCCACAAGATTATGCAAGGAAGTAGTAGAAACCAAAATACATATACAAATACATTAACAAGAATATTGACTTTCGCTGCCAAAATTAAAAAGCTGAATATACTTCTCAATGAGAAAATTTTAGTTTTTCAGAGAATCTATGACTTTCAATCATTTTTCCTAAGAAAACAAAGATGAATAAAGCCTTTGACATGCAAATTCATACACATACATAAACATTCACAGAAATTTAATAAGGGTAATCAAGTTTTTACAGTATTAAAATCCTAAGTGATTTATTAGACTTTACATGCTGCAAGGAGGGAACAGGTCTACTGTTATTTAGCAATGTCATCTTATTCCAGTATATTTGACAAAAAATAAAGATAATATCTTTGAACTAATTCCATAAAGACAAATTAAATAGAAGTATCCTAGAGCAGGGAAAGAATGGGGGGGGAATGAATAATTCTTAAAGTGCCATGGGTGAAGGGGATTCAGACCAGGAGGTGAGAGAATCTGGAGAAAAGGGGAACAAGCATTTATTAAACACCTACTATGTGCCAGGTAATGTACTAAGTACTTAAATTATTTTATTTGATCTTTGTAACAACTCTGGTACTACTATTATTCCCATTTTACTTAAAGGAATTGAGGCAGATACAGGTTAGGTGATTTGCCTATTATCAGTGCTCTTTCCACAGTTTTTAATATTTGAGAAGAAAGGTCAAGATTAACCCTAGTTCTAATTCTTTTTCTAAGCATGCTTCATAAGTGGCCTTTTGGACCCCAACATAGTATGAAGACACTCAGCAGTTATGCTACTTTGGACATGAATTTAGTTGGATTAATACTATGTAGGAACTGGATTAAATATTTTTTTTTTTGGTGGTGTGGAGGTTGGAGGAATCCACAGGATAAAAACCAGTCTGAGTGAATGGTGAATACAGAAGTGTAAATAATGAGCACCAAAAGAATGCTACCCAACAAGGTATCCATTCTTATTTATATTGCTTATGGTGGGCATATTTAAAGATTCCTGGGCTTTTTCTTATCCTAGAGGAATACATGCATAAAGAATAGAAGTCAGCTTTGTGCTCCATAATTTAAAACAATGTCTCTCCTACATTGGCAACCCCTCCATCTCCATCCCAGTCTGTGAACATCAACTGCTACATAGAACTCAGGTAAGGAGAAAGATGTGCAAATAGCGATGCCACAAAAGACAAGTTCATCCTTGCCATTTTAGTTTCAGCAAATAATAACCAGTCAAGTCTCCTATGAGTAAGAGATGCTGGCCTTTGTTTTGGTTTGTGGTGGTTTTCCCAGAGCTCAGTGGAGTAACTGACAAATAATAAATGCTTAATAAATGTTTGTTGATTTAGTGACTGATTTATCCTTCTTGTAAGTTGGCTCAGGGTTGTCTGGATTTCCTAAGTGTTAACAGAGTGGAAGGAGGGGAGAGATGAGTGAATTGTATGTGAGAAATGACCCTGACAGGATACTGTCATGTTGTGGTGACTGACAGCAGCTACCAGTAGGTCATCTAATTGCCTCATTCCATCTCCCCAACCCTGCCTCCTGACATTGGACTGTTGGAGAGAGAAGGCTCATGTGAAGTAGAAAGAGGGATATTGATGAGATGGAGACTGATTTATGATCTGAAAAATGGGCTATGATATTGAGAGTATTGTATTATTTTACTTAGGAGAGACCATTGTTAGCATCTAGTCTCACTCCCTTCACTTTAAAGAGGAGGAAACCAGTATCCAGAATGATTTATGACTTGTTCAAGGCCACACATGTAATAACTAAATAGCAGAACTGAGATTATAACCTAGACCCAGAGTCCTCGAAGACAATATATTTTCACTCTTCTATATAGTTGGAGGCAGAGAATCTGAGTGTGAAGATAGGGTCAGGCATGAATTGTTAATGTCTGTGAGCATGGCGTGACAGCACTGACCAAGAAATTGGGGGCTCCTGGATATATATTTCATGTGGATTCCTTTCAGAGGGAGTAATGCTGGTGAAGTTGTGGCTTTTACATCACTGAGGTTATTTTTGGTGGGTTTCTGTGCACAAGGCTCCCATTGCTTGGCAGTCTGAACAGCTGCACAAAAACAAATGTGTTTGAACTGAAAAACTAAAGAAACAAAGCAAACATACCCAGGGTAAGCAGATCCTGTATTTAAGATACTTAAGAGCATCTCTTAGAGCTACTTCCTAATCCTAAAGGTTTTATGACTGTTCTAGAGATAGCAGAAATACTCACAAATTGTTTTCATAATATCTGGGCTATTCCTTTTTTGGAGGGAAAGAAGACTTGATTTCTTCATGATACCTCCTTCAAAGGAGATATAGATATTCCAAGATATATATTTTTTTCTGACATTCATCTGCACAAAGAGAACATTGAAATGACTGAACAACATAAATATTTTATTTTAAACAGACCAAAGTAAAATACACAGTAATTCATAGAAGAAGTCATTTTTCTTAAAAAGAATGGCAAAATAAAATTTTAAAATGCACATAGGGATGCATTTTCTCAGCGATTACTCTTGGCAGAAAGAACATGTGTAGTGAACACAGTTTGGCAATGCATGTGTAAGAGGGAAAACATGCATAGCCTAAACAACTCTTACTTAGAGTCCTATTTGGAAAACTTCTATTCCTTTGAAGCTACTGCTTGCTTCTTTCCAGAAGAGATGCTAATGATATCTTCTGGAATATTGGTGTCAACTACTAGACTTAAAAAATTTTACATGACACTTGTTTCTCTGCTTAATTGCAGTATATGGCCCGTTTCTCTTTAAGAGGAATGGTCCAAGAGCTACAATGAGATTGACTATAACCCAGGGCTCTTTTAGCTCTATGATGAGGCATGATCACACCCATACCCAGTCAGCCAGCAAAAATCCTTAGCTTAAATCTGTCTTTTGATCAGCTGTGCTTATACCTCAGTGACCACTCTTGAAGGGTTGGTTAATGTTAATGTTGTAAGACCAACCACAGCAAAGAAGGGAAAGAAAATACATTTTTAGATAATTGAAAATTATCTTCCTCATAGAGGTGTCACTGTAAAGAAAGTTATCTACTGATACTTTCAGGCATTTATGATTGAGAGAATGTGTATTTAGCAAAAAATAGGCATTCTTATGTTGACTGATCAGAATACATTTTGTGTTTATGAGCCATCAATATCTACTTAATGAAAAACTTCTGAGGAAGGGAAAGGAAAGGGCAGGAGATGTTCCATTGATAGGAAGGAAATATTTGCAAATACAAGAATGCATAGAAAGTCTAAAGTAGAATGAAATCTCCGTGAATTTAAGCCATTTGTTGTGGGTAGGTATATGCTTGAGTGCGGGAGCTGTGAATTACTTTTATTTAAAAAGCATAAAAAGCATTCACTTCATCAAGACTGCCTACACTAGAAATAAAGCTCTTTTAGAAGAAGAAAAAGAAGGTAGAGTCCATTAGTAGGGCTTTAATAGCTCTAATCACTCAGAATTACTTTTCATTTGCATTCTGAAGCAGATGATTTTAAAAGCATAAAGTATATGTTTAGAGTATGGGCTGTGTGTTTGGTGTAGGTGGAATACAAGGGGTTGATGTTGTAGGCTGTAAGCAAAAAAGTGTTTGGAAACTAAGGCTTAGAAACCATTTGGGAATTCCCACCTGAATTAAGTAACTGCCTTTAGAAAAATACACAGTATCTTTTGAATGAATATATCATCCTCTTGCAGGATCAGAATCCCTGGCACAAATCCCTGCAGGATCAGATCCTGACAGACATACTTATTTTCCTCATGGTCTCATCTTGCTTAAGTAGTATACAACTTAATATACTTCAAAAGGTGCCAAATTGGGATCAGAACACCTAAGTTTGAATTCCAGCTCTATCCCTGCTTGTGTGACTTTTAGAAAACTCACTACCTCTCTGGCTCTTAGTTTTCTCCTCTGTAAAATGAAAGGAATGGACTGGATGATTGCAGGGTTTCTTACAGCTATTCATCTGTGTTCACATTATAGAAGTTTTTGTTTCTGGATAGAAAACCATGGAAACAAGGCAAATTTATGATTCTAGTAAGAATGAAAAAGTAGCATGGTGAGAGAGTGTGATTATTTGGGGTTGGAGGAATAAGATTCACCTCTGTGTTTGTGAAATGTTTCCATAACAGGATTAGGGCAGCTTGGATGTTTGATGCTGTTGTGCCTCCCCAAATTGTGCTAGTATTAGAAAATGCAGAGTATACTTTCAACCTTTCCATCCTTGTTGAATTTAGCAATGCTGTAGAAAGAAGAGGCTGATTATTAAATGGCTAAGTGAAGACAGAAATTAATAGTGCTGTTGCCTTTCATAAACAATTAAGAACTATTCTTTTGGTAGGAAGACCTTAAAACCAGACAGACAAAATGTATTATAGCTCATGGAAGACAAGGGGAGCTGAAACTTTCAATCTAATTAATTTGAGTCAATGAAGCTATCAGTATTATCACTATCAAGCATTAACTGAGAGCTTCATATAAGGGCAGGCACTGGAAACCCAAACCTGAGGAACTCAGATGAGTGAAAATGTCAAAGTCACCATAAAGACAATGAAGAGAAAATGTCCTCTATTGAGCAACCTCATATGAAGAATTAATAATGATGAGATTCCTGGAGCAGAGAGTGGGCAAAAGATAGGGAGAAAACTTAGAAGGATAAGTAAAATTCTTCTAAAACAGACATCTTTATCAGTAGAGAAAAGCAAAAACAAACAAAATCTAAGCACAGCCAAAGCAATGTTTGCTTCAACAAACATCTAAATCAATCTAGATGCCATTTTGGAGTTCATTAGGATAAGATTTAATTTGTGTTCAATTAAAGATCATTTAACTATTACAAGAATCTATTGTCCTTTGACAGAAAAATACCTTGACCTTTCACTTCTTCAAACTTCTCAAATTCCATTACCTGTATTCCACCATGGCCACACCTGGTTATACCCTTGATCTTAGCATTATCCTGGCTGTGGCTTAATTTAATACCTCTTCAGTCATTTCAAATCTAATCAACATGATATTATCCTTTACTCTGGAACCACATGCCTCCTAGTCCTACTCTTGCCTAGCCCCAATTAGGGATGACTTCCTCATGCAATTTCTTTTCTGTTCTTATTGTTGCTAAAAAGTTCAGGAGTAAAATTTTCAACCAAGCTGTTTTGGACCACTGAAAATTTGTCTCAGTTGGGATCTCATTACAACATTCCTATTACTGTTCCCCAATTGGTTTCCCATCCCACTTTCAACAATGACTGTTTTGGGCCTTATTTTATCTTCTCCAGGCTCTCAGCATCTTCTCCCATATTTTCTTAAGAAAATAAAAGCCTTTGCCATGAGTTCCTTTATCCTTTCCTTTACATATCAAAAGCTCTTGACATCAGATCCTCTGTTCTTTTCTTTTACTCTACTCTATGTGGAATATAATTTTTTCTTTATAAGATTTAACTTAATTTAATTTCTTTTACAATCTAACACACATTTGTTTCTCTCTCCCACCTGGCTCACCCTAATTGAACAAAAAGAAATAGAAAAAGAAAAAAACATTATAATTAATATACATAAGCAAGGAAAGCAAATTCCCACATTGGTCTATCCAAAAATGTAAGTTTCATAAAAAATGGATTGATCACCACTCTGTCAGGATGTGTGTATTGGTATCATTGCACTAATTAGATCTAGGTCATACACCTTTCAAAGTTTTTTTTTTTTGTTGTTGTTGTTGTTTGTTTGTTTTTTTTAAAGAGAAGATGGGAAGGAAAGAAGAATTTACTACGTTTCTATCATGTGCTAGTTTTAATGCCATGAATTATACCATATACGAATACAATATCATTTCATCCTCATGACAATCCTATGAGATAGATGCTACTATTAACCCCATTTTACAATCAAGAAAGCTGAGGTAGATAGAGGTTAAATGACTTGCTCAGGGTCATACAGCAAATAATTGTCTAAGGAGAAATTCAAATTCAGGTCTTTTTGACTTCAAATCCAGCACTCTATACAATTTGCCACCAAGTTACCTTTAATAATATACAATGTTGTTTTTATTGAATAAATTAGTTTTCTGCTTCTGTCCATATCATGTTGCATCACTTCATACAATATTTTAGTTTTTCTATTAGACCATTCATTTTGTCATTACATGGATTTTCTTACCTATATCAGCTTCTTTCTATATACCCTTCATCTTATCCTCTTCCATCTCTTCTGGCAGATTGCTCCTATGATTGCTTTCTCTCTCTAGTCTTCAGTCTCTTCCTTTCCATTGACTTCCTTCCTGTACTGTTCATAAACATAGTTAAGCGTCTCTATCCTTAAAAATCCTTAACTAGATCCAACTATTTCATTGAAATATTATTTGTTATTTTCCCTCTTTTATGGAAAAACTGGAAAATGTTGTCTACTCTTGATATTCAATTCATTTTCTATCATTTCTCAATTCTTTGAAATCTGGCTTCCAACTTCATTGTTTAACTAAAGCTACTCTCTTTACCATGGATCTCTTTCTTCTTCTATTTTTGTTATTAATATAATTAATTTCAGAGTTTTCCTATTAAATGTACCCTGCATTCTTGGCATAACTCCAGCCTACTTATGGTGTTTAATCTTTTTGATATGTTGTTTTAGCTTCTTTGCCAATATTTTATTTAAAATTTTGGGCACCTATGTTCATTGAGGATAGGATAGTTTTCTTCTGTTTTAAATTGGTTTATTTATTAAGACTATATTGGTGTCAGGAAGGAATTTGGCAGAAGATCTTTTGTTATTTTTGCAAAGAGTTTATGTAATGGGATTAATTGTTTTTTGAATGTTTGTCAGAAATTATTTGTGATTCTTTCTGATCCTGGAGATTTTTTTCCCCATTGAGAATTCATTCATGGCTGGCTCAATATTTCCCTCTGAGATTGGAATGTTTATATTTTCTGTTTCTTGATCTGTTAAGTTTGCTCTTTTATATTTTTGCATATATTCATTTGCCCTTTTATAGCATATAATTAGCAAAATAGTTGCAAATAATATATCTCCTTTTTGTTGTGAATTCTTTTTTCATTTTTATTATAGGTAATTTGATTTTCCTTTTAAAATAAAAATGTGTCTTATTCATCTAATTGTTTTTTAACTGACAGCAATTACTTTTATTTAGAAATTCATTTTTTCTTTAAATTTTGTTAATTTAATATTTTTCTTTTATTCTCAGGATTTTTATTAAATAATGAATGCAGTCAAATTATTTATAGATGCATATGTGTTATTTTCCTATATATTTTGGATATCATTCTTTTATTGGTGGTATTTGCTGGAAATATTTTCCCCATTCTCTAAGTTCTTTTTTTAGTCTTTTTTCATCAATTTAATTTTAGTTAAAAATACCTTTTGTGAGCTTCTTGATCCCATTGTTTGAGATTATTCCTTCTAGCCCTAACTATGAAGGACATATCTTTGTGTCCTTGTCTAATACTTTTTATAATGAGTCCTTTTATATCCTGACCACATATCCATTTTAAGCTTAGTAAAATATATAGTGTAACGTGTTGCATTAGCACTAATTTCTAATAAACTATCCAGTTTCCCAGTTTTCATAAAAAATCATAAAAAATAACTCCTTCCCTCAATAATTAATGCCCTCAATTTTTCATACCCTGTGCAATGTTTTTGAGAGATTCTGTTTCTTGATGATCTAGCCTGTTACACTGATCTATTTTTGTTTTAAACCAATAACAACTAGTTTTGAAGATTGGTGTTTTATTATATTGTTTGAGGTATAGTAATTTTCTATCAACTTTGATATTTTTTCTTATAATTTCCCTTGATATTCTATACCTTTTATCCATCTAATTGAATTTTGTTATTGTTTTGATTCATTCTATAGAAAATTGCCCAGATGGTTCAATTGGAAGAGCATAAAATCTGTAAATCAGATAGTATTATTCAAAGGCAACTTCCATATAAGTTGCAACCCTCATTTCTTTCCTTTCTTTTCTGTTTGTATATATACACATCCGCATATACACACATCTGTCTGTCTATCTATCTATCTATCTATCTATCTATCTATCTATCTATCTATCTATCTATCTATCTAATCTATTCATNCTATCTATCTATCTATCTATCTATCTATCTATCTATCTATCTATCTAATCTATTCATCTATGTGTTTTCTCCCTCTCATTAACTCTAGGTCTTTCCCTTCCAAATATGTACATTTTATATATGAATTTTTTTGTGCAAATATTGGTTAGGATTGATCAGAACTAGGTTCCTTATGTAAACTAGTTATTTGGTATGATTAATTTCTTCATTTTTGATGAACCAAGTTTTTTTGTATTTGTCTACCTGGTGATGTTTGCAGAAAGTAAATCATTACATATGTTAATTCTTCTTGGGAAGAAGAGACTGATCCATTGTTGAAAATGATAGTCCAGGCTATTCACTGGCTAAAGTAAAAAATATTCTAATTCTCCCCCCAAACCTCCTAGAAACTGTGTAAGTTAAAAAATGTACCACTTAGAGAAGATTAATAAATAGACCAGTTAATAGTTCATTGGCCCATAGATAGAACTGGAAGGGACTTTAGAAGTCATCCAGTGTAAGACCTCATTTTACAGTGTAGAGGAAAAAACTTAGGTTAGTTGTTAAGCATTTTGCCCAATATCACACAAATTCTAGGTGTCAGAACAAGGACTTGAATCCAGGTCCTCTGATTCTAAATTCAGCCCTCTTTCCCCTATTCCATGCTGACTTGTCAGGATTTCAACTAAACTACCAGCCTACATATTGTTGATCTTGGCCATCGCTGCATTTATCTTGGTAAGATGACTCTAGTTAATTAGAAGGGGTAGCTGTCACCATTCTCCTGAACCAAGGCTACTATAGATAGATAGACCTTTGGAGCTGGAAGAAACCATAGCAATTCATCCCAAGCCCTCTCAGTTTATATATGAGGAAGAAGGTTCTGAGTAGTTAAGGGATTTTATCAGCATCACCTAGGTATAAGTTGTAGGACCAGGATATAATCCAAGTCTTCAAACTCCTTGTAGCAACAACTCTCAAATCACTGTTTCTCTCAGTGAACCTATGTATTTTGCTTTCATGTTTACTTTTTCCTCAGAGTGAATAGTATAATTTAAAAGACTTCAGTAGTTGTAAAACTTTTCAGTACAAAAGGAGTCGGAATTATTAATCTTTTATATTAATATATTAATTGTTATTTATATTAATTTATATTAATATATTAATCTTTTTATATTAATCTTTTAGTCAGTAGACTTATGGAATGAAAATGAAATATATTGCCTCACAAATGGAAGGCTCAGACCTTTAATTAAAAAAATTTTTTTCTCAGTGGGGAACTGCATGTAATTGATTGAATCTGTTTGCCTGCTAGTATATAACCCAAGTCTCAAATAGGGAGCCTCTACTCTTGGCAGTTTCACACTTAGAGAGATTTTCAACCAAGTGGTGCAGTAGATAGATTGCTGGTCCTAGAGTCAGGAACACCCAAACTCAAAACCAAACTTACACACTTTATAGCTGTGTGACCTTGGGAAAGTCATTTTTTCTCAGTTTCTGAATCTGCAAAATGGAGTTAATATTAGCAACCTCCAAGGGTTCTTGTGAGAATCAGATAAGATAATAATTAAAAAGTGCTTAACACATAATAGGTACTATATAATTGTTAGCTATTATTATCATTATTTTGTTAAGTTGTGCCAAGTCTTTGTGATCTCTTTTGGGGTTTTCTTTGCAAAGAAACTGAAGTTTGCCATTTCCTTTTCTAACTCATCTTACAGAAGAAAAAAATTGGGGCAAACATTTGAAAGATGAAAGATGAAAGAGGAAATTGAGGCCACCCAAAATGGGGAAGGATGTGCTGGTAATAAAATTGAAATTGGGTCTTTGGTGACAAGTGTTATATTGAATCTCTGGGAGCCAGAGTCCACACTGTGATTGACAGGTGGATCCGTTGGATGTCGGAATATTCCCAGAGGGGTGTGTAGACACAGGAGAGGGCAGTTGGCCCAGGGGGGTATAAAACCACCCTGGCAGCCCTGGAAGGGGTTCCTTTCTTTCCCTGAGATCAGTGGATCCTGGTCTTTTGTGGGATTGAGACTTGCAGACTCAACTTTGCAAGCTCCTCCTGTTTGTTCCTATAACATCAACAACCTGTACCCAGACAATCATCTCTGATTCTTCTGCCGCTAGATATTAGGAAGTCAATCATCTTAGTTATCTAGGTTTCCCAGAGTCTGGGAGGGATCCAGGAAGTGGGCAGGAGAAGAAGAAGAGGGTGGAAAGGGTGGATATCTCAAACTGGTTAGGCATATCATCTAGCAGTGAAGAAGAAGCTGAAACATCATACGGCAGTTTGCCTACTCTGGTATGGCTGTGGCCAGGCTGGACCAGAGAGAAACTAACTATCCTAATTCATTTAATTGCCTACAGTTTAGGGATTTATCATTATCAATTTAATTAGGGTCTCCCAATACTTCTATCCAATCCTATTATCCTTCTTGGTTTAAATACAATCAAAGTTTAAAGTACCTTCCTGAAGTGGTTATTCATAGCTTCTTTGGGAAGGGAGAGACATAGTCATATACCAATGTTACCAAGCTAAAGGGCCCATTATAAAGTATCAATCAACCCCAGGTGGGACCTGAAGGGATATCATTCATTGACCTAAAGGATCCTGCCTAGGCATTGTTATAAAGGAGAGGTGTCATCTCATCCCCTCTCTATACTTCATCTACTTACATCTAGTAGAGTAGTATTATTATAACACAAGCAACAATCGAGTCAAATATGCCCAGCACCTTTGCTCCCCACTGCCACAAAGTCACAGTATGGCTCTGGAACTCTGGTGTAGGACTAAAAGGTCTGTCTCTTGCCATTGTGTTCCAGGTGAGTGCCAAGTCATCTCAATTCCTGTTAATTTGGTTTTTATTTTTTGCTCCCAGAAATATCTGCACTATTCTAATCAATATCTGCTTTTAGGGGTCAGGGAATTTTGGGAAAATGTGTCTTTTCCCCAGTCCTTTCCTTTTTATTGTATGCATCTACTCCAAGGATATGTTTATTAAAGCTCTTTTTAGTTTCCAAAGTTGCACACACAGTGAGCTCACTTCCAGTTGTAGAATCTGAGGTCTCTCTCAAGGGTACACGTGAAAATATTAGTAATCTATCTCCTTCCCTGTTGGAACCCTGAAAAGGCTCATTACCTGGGTGGACTCCAAGCAGCAGGTGTTACTGTCAAGCTGCTTAATAGCAAACAGGTGGGATAGAGGTGAACCACTAGAGTAGGAACAGGTGTTGGGCTGGTGGTGGCTTCAGTCTGGGACCAAGATGGGAGGTCAATGAGATTTCCTCTGGTAGTGTGAAAAAATCATACACAGTATGTCTTGTCTCCTTTTTCTAGAACAAGATACTCCCTCTCTATACTCTGGACATTTTAACTATTACTACCTATGGGATGTCTATGGTGAACAACTTCTATCTTCCTAGTTTGCCTAAACAAGATCATGTGTCCAAGCTTCGGGTCCTCTTTTTTTTTTTTTTTTTTTTTTTTTTTTTTACTGACAAGCCCCTTTATCCTCTCTCCAAAGAAACACCCAGCAGCGACAAAGAGGGAGGGGGAGAGGGGATGGGAGCGTATTCCTAGCATTTAGTGTAGTAAACACTTTTTGATTGACTGACACAGCATATAACGTTGTAGTCCTGGGATGCTGTGATCTCAATTAGAATGTTTAAGGTTTCTGTGTCCTTCTTTACTGAAAGATAGTTAGACATGAATGTAGCAAAATATTAGACTTCATAGTCTAGAATCTACCTCTGTTACAAATCTCAACAGTTTCTACAAAGTGGCATACATACTGTCTGATCTTGGGTCATGACTTCCAAATTCAGGATGATGGCACATAGTATCTTGGACAAGCCAGAGTGCCAGGGATTGTCTTTGGGCATGGACTTTCCCAATTGGCACAAAGAGGTAGGAGAGCAGGTGTAGAAGGCCATCTGGGGTTGGAGAAGTGGCTAAACAGACTGGGTCCATGAATATCATTCCTGCTGGACCTGGATGAGGACTGTGAGGTTTATTTTAGACTGGATCATCAGGAAATTCTTATTACTATAGTAAGGTTCCCATCCTCAGTGAAAATAATTACTGTAAGTTATTATTAGTATAGTTATTAATTACACTGATGGAATGAAAAGAATTACTTTTAATTGTTATTATTGTTATTATTAATTATACCAGTGGTTCCCAGACTTTTTTGGCCTACTGCCCCCTTTCCAGAAAAAAATACTAGTTAGCGCCCTGGAAATTAATTTTTTAAAAAATGTTAATAGCAATCAATAGGAAAGATAAATGCACCTGTGGCCATCACAGCTTCCTGGATTGCTGCAGCACCCACCAGTGGGCGGTAGCGCCCACTTTGGGAATCACTGAATTACACAAATGATTCCAGGGCTCAAGCATGATCTTGTTTGTTAGAAGGGAAAATTTCCAGCTCATCTAATTTAATTCAATGGAAATTAATTTCCAGGAAAATTGTTTGAGGGGAAGGACTTGCAGGACTAGAACTGGCCTGGATTGGGGATGGTTAGAGACAAGATATCTCCAAGAGTGATATTGAAAGCATTTGGCTCTATTGTGCCTGACTTCTGGAGTCTAGATACATCAGCATTGATAGAGGTACAATATTTCTTAATTCTTTTTGGTTGTGTGAGCCTTGGCTAATTACTGGGAAGCCTTTTTTTTCCCCAAATTAATAGGTTAAAGAGGTATAATTGATGTATTTGGAGAAACCTTCACAGAACTGAAGTTCCTTGGAAATTGAGGAGGGCTGCTGGGTGAAGATAGCTTCAATATGCTGAATATATGACCAAATGTGAATATAAGCGTATGTTTGTGGGGAAATGGTTCACCCATGAATTTGTACATAAGATACAAAATAGAGATGCTAGGGAACCTTAGAATTTGTGTCCAAACTCTTTATGGTAAATATAGTGGTTTTGATGATGGAGTTCCTCACTCAATTGGATGAACTTACAGGACAGTAAACCTTTGTCTAGGACTTTTGAAAACATCCTCTATGTAAGACATTTCATGCATTAGTATCTTGTTGAGAGGACTAAAGACATTTGATTAAGTCTCAGTGACTAAGTGTTGCTCCCAAAAAGAATTGTGTATTTGGGGCATCTCCTGGGGTGGGAGTGGGGAAGAGACATTTCATTTATGACTCCTGACCTTAAAATAACCTGACTGGATTGGTTTATTGGCAGGATTGACTTTGTTGAGAGAAGAAGTCACTGTTCTGATCTAGCAAACCATTGAATAAAAGGATCACAGAGTATTTTTTTTAATAATCAGGCTCTTATCTTTTTATCTAATTCCATCTGTCTGTCTATCTATCTACAAAATCTTTGTAACAAATATGTATAGTCAAGTCAATCAAATTCCCTTATTGACCACACCTAAAATGTGCCATTTTGCTTATTAGTCTACCAACATTTTATCAAGAGGTAGGCTTGGGCAGTGTTCTTCATTTTTAGTCCTCTGAAATCATGGACATATTTTGTTGATCAGAGTTCTAAAGTCTTTCAAAATTTTTTATTTTGTAAGTTTATGTAGCAGTATAATTTGTTCTTTTGGTTCTACTTATTTCTTTCTACATTGAGAACAACAACATGTAATAAAAGGTCAAGCTAAGATCACTTTAGGATAAGGACTAAAGCAAATGGAATAGTAGGTAGATTCTTAAGTATTTAGACACAATTGAGGTTGGCAGTAGGAATTCTTTAGGAATGCTTGGAAGTCTTCTATTTTATTAAATGACCATACTTTCTCCTGCAAGAATATAGCCAATTTTGGGGATAGTTGATTCTTGGTTGTAGACTGAGCTCCCTTGCTTTCCAGAATATCATATTCCACGCCTTCTGATCCTTAAGTGTGTAGGTAGCCAGGTAGCCAGGTCCTGTGTCATCCTAACTGTGGCTCCATGATATCAGAATTGTTCCTTTTTAGCTGTTTGTAGTATCTTTTCCTTGGTCTGGAAGTTCTTTAACTTGGCTATAATATTCCTGGACATTGTCAATTGGGGATTTAATGTAGGAGGTGATCTGTGGATTCTTTTAATCTCTATTTTACCCTTTTGTTCAATAAAGTCAAGGCAGTTTTCTTGGATAATTTCCTGTAGAATGATGTCCAGGCTTTTTCTTTTGTCATGATTTTCCTATAGTCCAATAATTCTTAAATTGTCTCTCCTGGATATATTTTCCATGTCTGTTATTTTATCAATGAGGTGTTTCATATTTTCTTCAGTTTTTTCATTCTTTTGATTTTGTTTTATAGACTCTTGCTGCCTTATGAAGTCATTTGCTTCTAGTTGTTGGATTCTAATTTTTAAAGACTGAATTTCAACTCTCTCTTTTTGGTCATCCTTTTCCTTTTGGTCTGTTTTTCTTTGTAGGTTGTCTTTCAGTTTCTTTGACTTATTTTCAAGCTGGCCAATTCTGGCTTTCAGGACACTACTTTCTTGTTTTAGTTCATGTGCCTCTGTTTCCAGATGATATATTTTGTTTTTTAAGTTCTTTTCCCATTTTTCTTCAGCCTCTCTTAACTGTTTTTTGAATTGTGTTTTGAGTTCTTCCAAAGCCTGTGTCTAATTTGCTGGAGTTCCTGAGTTTTTTCTTGGTATTCCTTGGTCCTCCTCTGTTCCATTTGCTTTTTGTTCATTACCTATATTGAAGTTGGTGATTGTAATTTCTTTTTTCTTTTTCTGTTGTTTACTCATATATTTTCTTTCTTTCCCCTGTCATTGGCTGTAATCTTGCTCCTCTGATTATTTGCTGGGTCTGTGGGTTTGGGCTATTCTGTCCTGGCAGGGTTCCTTCTCTGCTTTACTGATTAACTGGATTAGGTTGATGGAGTTGAACTGTTATATTAATGAGCCCTGAGGCCAGATATTCCCCAGCTGCCAGGAGAAGCTAAAGTTGTGGGTGAAGGTATGGAGGCTTAAGGTAGTTATCCTCTTCCTCCTCTCTACTCCTTTTTGCCAGCATCTACCCAACAGCTGCCAGATCAGAGCTCTGAGCTTCCCATGGTGGGACCAAGCTATTCTGTTATAGTTGCAGCCTTCACCCTGGGATCCCAGTCAGTCGGATTCTTAACCTGAGTCTTAGCGCAGTAGGTGGGGGAGGAGTGCTGGAGATTGAGCCCTCTGACAACTCCTTATATACACTATTGCTAGACTGGATTAAGCTGGCCTGAGCTGATCTGCAGAACTTGATGTGTTCTGAGGCCAAAACCTCCAGAGACAGAGGCCCAAGATGGAGAAGTGGGGGCTGAAGGTGGCAACCAGGCTGCCTTCTTCTCTGTTGCTCTCCTCCAGCTGCCTCTCTGCCAGTTGTGGTCAAAGCCATGAATCTAGAGTAGCTGTGGTAACAAGGCACTCCCTCTAGGCTGGAGCCCTTGCCCTGAGATCCCAACAACTGCTTGAGTCTAAGCACAGTAGGTAGGAGAAGAGTCCGGGGTCCTTTCTTCTTTCTTTTCCTTAAACCTGAGAATTCAACCTTCTCTGAGCACCTTTTAAGTTGATTAGGGCAGGAGGGTCCCCTGGCTCTGTCCTATTGTTGTATTTGGTTTTGTATCCCCCTCAAAGCACTTTGTTTTAGATTGGAAGGGTTTTCACAGAGGACTCAACTTTTGTTGTTTCTAAGGTACCATTTTGATTCTGCTGAGCAGTAAGAATTCTAAGATAAAGTTAAGGCAGTAAGGCAGAACTGGTTCTGATAGAGACTGTAGACTAGTGACGATCAGGTAAGCAAGTTGCATCAGGGACTCAGATGGTCACTTTGGATCTTTGAAGTTACTGATAATAACGCTGTCCTTCTGAATGCAGGTTAATTTGACCTTACATAAACTTTATTAAGTTTGTATTAGGCAAAGTAGAAATTTTCTAGGTGGATGAATGAGTTCATCCTTTTCAGGTTGTGTATAAGGGATTCAAGTGAGTCACCCACCCAATGTCCCAAAGAGTCTATGTTGAATAACTGGTACAAGCAAGTCTAAAGAACTAATAATTACTGTCTAAGATAGGAATCTGGGGAGTCAGAAATAGGCTTTCTTTCTTGAATTATGAAAAATATTACAGAAAACCATGAGAAACTAGGGCCACAATTATTCTAGAACTCATAGCATTTTTCACTATAAAGCAAAAGAGTGATAATTATCCTAACTTTTGCCACTTTAAGTACAGTCATATCACTATTACAGTAGCCACTGGCAAAAGCAAATGCCATCATATGAAAATAAATGCTTTTCTTTTTAATTTTAATTTCTTGTCCTAATTAAGCAAATATTCAGAATTACTATAGGTTTTCCATTCAATTTCTTGTGATTTTAAAAATCTCAGTTGAATCACAATTAATGAATGATTTTTCCATATTTATTTTTTAACCTTATTTAACCTAAACTTGTTATTCTCCCTTGAAATACTATTCAAGCAATCAGTTTGGAGATTGGAAGGTGGGACTGAAAATTTTTAAAAAGGATATATATTTAGGAAATAAAATAAACAGAAAATGCCTCTGATGACTGAATATCAGCATTTCAAAAAAAATTTAAATGAATACAGCAAACTAAGCAATGTGATCTTGCGCAAATCACTGCATCAACTCATGACAGTTTCCTCACCTGTAAATTGAAGAGATTGGTCCAGAGGATGATCCCTTCCAGATAAAAAAAAATAATAGCAATAGCAATAATAGCTCATATGAACATAGGTGCCTTAAGATTTACATATGCTTTTATATTAACTAACTTATTTGATCCTTATAACAGCTCTATGAGGTAGTTTTTATTTTTAAATTTTATCATTTATTTATAATTTATTCTCTCTTCCACTTCCTGTGATTCTACCCTGAGTAGTGAGACCCTCCCATAAATCACCATATCATGAAGAGTCCAAGACACATTGTTCACTTCACTTATAGATCACTCTCTGGTCTACTTTATCTCCACACTGGCTACCTTATCTACTTTTCTCTCCATCTCTTTACATTTTTCCAAATACCATTTACATTTTTTGTCTTCCCTTATAATGTAAGTTCCTTGAGGGTAGAGACTGTTTAATTTTTTTTAATATCTCTAGCACTTAGCACAGTACCTAGTATATAGTATAAACTTAATGATCTATCCATCTGTCTATCTATCTGTCTATCTGTCTATCTATCTATCTATCTATCTATCTATCTATCTATCTATCTGTCTGTCTGTCTGTCTGTCTGTCTGTCTGTCTGTCTATCTATCTATCTATCTATCTATCTATCTATCTATCTATCTATCTATCTATCTATCTGTCTGTCTGTCTGTCTGTCTGTCTGTCTGTCTGTCTGTCTATCTATCTATCTATCTATCTATCTATCTATCTATCTATCTATCTGTCTGTCTGTTTGTCTATCTATCTACCTACCTACCTACCTACCTACATATTTACCTACCTGCCTATCTATTTATTATTTATCTATTTACCTACCTATTATCCAGGTTTTACAAATAAGGAACCTGGAGCTCAAAGAGTGGTAATGACATACTCAGGTAATGACATACTCACATAGCTGATAAGTGTCTGATTTGGGATTTAAATGCAGGATGTCATATTACTTCTACAGCTCTAAGACTTTGGAGTTAGTATATGCATCTGTGAGGCAGAAATAATTAAACATCCTTCTGACTTTTTAAAAATGCAGGTATTGTTTTCAATTGACTTCATTTTGTGAGTTAGAAATGTTTTAAATTCTGAATATCCAGAGTATTGTACTCTAATTCATTAAATACCATCACTATACCAGACCCACAGTGTTGGTTAAAATTCATACAGTAAATAACTAAATCCCCTTATATTCAGATAACAATCCAACATCATTCAATCATGGGGTTTTAATTAAAACAGGCTCTCAAGCATAAATTGTCATTCTTGTATATCTAAGCAAGCAGAAATCTAAAAGTGACTGTGAATAGAATCAGGAAACCAGCTTAGGGGACCCATTCTCAGTTTTATTTATTGTGCTTGGTATGGCATCTGGTATTAGCTCTGATGGAAGGAGTTGCTAAATTCCACACAGTGAGTCAAAATCATGCCCAAACTATCTCAGAAATTATTATTATAGCAGTCAAATTTCCATAAACATGCCTATCAAATTTTCTTCCACTGCTGAAAAACATATCTATTCCACGTATGAACTGTCCTTCATATCCAAAGTTAATGTTCATCCCATTGTTAGACATTCTATTATCATGTTTATTTTAGTACTTTATTTTGTGGAAATTGGTAATTTCAAATGCTTGAAGAAGGATCTTTCCCATGGTCCAATTATACAGGATAGTTTAATAAGCAGTTTTCCCAGGGGCAGTGTCCAGATTTCCATTGTCTAGGAAAACTAGACTGCTTTGTCAATATCTACTTAGTAAATTTGAGTGAAAAGGAGTGACACTTGCATTAATCATGAAAAAAGTGCACGCTCCATGCTACCCACACTTCCATTTAAATGGTTGTGCTCTGGGAAAATTGGATGATTGGGACAGAGCTGAGAAATAAAATCTGCTCAAAACTTTCACTGTTTGATTCATTCTTTTGCCAAATATAGATGAAGAAAACTCTCTGTGCAATGCACTATGAGAGGCAGTAGGGAAGATATGATAAATAGAACATGACCTCTGTCCTTAATGCACTTAAAGGAGTTCATAAGTCATACGTATTCTTGAATAAGTATGATATAAATAAAATACATTTTGTGCATAATGTGAGAATATAGTATTGTCAGTGCCAGTGCCCAATCTCAGGTGTCTCTTTTTTGGAATAGCTGGGTAGGAGTGAACTTAGATAGAATGATCAGATAATATCTTCACATTCTTGATTCATACTGCTTTGTACTCTTCCTCTAAGAAGTCCATTTAGAGACACATTGGCTCAGATGGATGGCCTTAGGATGGATTTGAAGCACCACTTACTCTTCTAATTTTATTGCATACTGAGGAAGGGCTATGAAACATGGGGAACTTTGACCCAAAACCAATACCAGAAATCTATGATCCCTTCCCTCCATGCTTTGACTCTTCCCTCACCACAATGAAAATCCAAGATGAAAAGTATCAGGGACCAAAATGCTGGTGTCACAGCTATTCCACATCTTTGTGCTTCTTGCTCTTCTTTAGAAATTCTACTAACTAGAGCAATGTGGTGGCATGGTAGAAAGAAAACTGAATACATAATAATTGGACAATTTAGGTCCAAATCCAGGGCTTCCTTTTTATTTATGTGATCTTGGTTAAGTTGGGCATTTGGGCCTTCTTCCTCCTCCATAAGATGAGAGAATTAGAGGACCATGATGATCCTTTTTAGCTCCTACTCTAAGATCCTGCATATGGCCTAAATTCTCCAGTGAGGAAGCAGCTAGGGTCATCAAACTCCACTCCCACATTTTTCTAGGTTTCTTCTCTTTAGTAGCATTCTGGAAGAATCTCTTTTACACTATATGTAGTCTGAACACCACACACACACTCTTTTACCTTTGGGCTTGGTGGGATGATATCTAGTTCTTCCTGTTATAAAGACAATATCTCTTTTCTGAGGATCATCCTTTGTCTCTCTTAAATTAAATTAAAAGTGAAGATAACTAATAGAAGAAGGGCATGAATATTTATGAGTGTCAGAAAAGATGCCTTGTAGAATGTGAGCTTTTAGTTGTGATTTGAATGAAGCTATGGAAATCAGGAGGTAAAAATGAGAAGGGAGAAAATTATAGGCATGGAAAACAGTAAGTGAAAATGTCCAGAGCCAGGAGTTAGAATATCTTGCGGGAGGGACATCAAGGAAGCTAGTGTCACTGGGTTGTGGAATAAATATATGGAGTAGATGTGCAGAGTATGGTGTAACAAGACTAAAAAGGTAGTAGGTGGGGTAGGTTGTAAAAGGCTTTGTATAAGATTTTATGTTTGGTCTTAAAGAGGACAGAAAACCACTGAGTCATTGTAGTTATTTTTTTTAAAGAATTCAGTGGAGGTGGGGATGACAGAAATCTCTCTTTTATAGGAAGACTATTTCACAACCTGGCTTAGTGGAAAATGGACTAGAATTGGGAGAGACTTTAGGCTAGCAGAATCTCCAGCAGACTATTTGATAAGGGCTTTCAACAAGCTCATGGTAGCATCAGGGGAGAGAAGAGGGAAGATGAGTGAAATATTATGAAGGTAAAATTGATAATAACTTGGAAACAGATGGAATATGGAGTTGAGGGGTAGAAGAAGGAACAGAGCAGTGTTGGCACACCTTTTAGAGACTGCATGCCCAAACTGCACCCTCAAGCTTCCTATGAGCCCCTCACATTACCTCAGACAAGGGAGGGAGGAAGTGCTCACATTGGGCTATTGGGTAGAGGGGTAGAACATGTGAAAAATGTCCTTACTTGCTGTGGAGAGGGAGAATCAAGCAGTCCCCTCTGGCATGGTGGGGGCATGCATGCCATGGGTTCTCCAACACAGGAATAGAGGATGACCCTTAAGATGTCAGTCTGAGCAACTAGGAAGATAATGGTGCCTTTGGATATAAGAGGAAATTAAGGTAGAGAGGAGAGATTTGGGGAAAGATAATGAGTTCAATTTTGGATATATTTAATTTCAAATGTCTATGCATTATCTAGTTTGAGATTCAAACCTGGAGGTCAGGAGACAGGTTAGGGCTGCATAAATAGATTGAACAGTCATCAATATGGAGATAATTATTGAAACCCTGGGAACTGATGGGGAACACTAAGTGAGATTTACAGAAAGATAGAGACTTGTACCTAGGACAGAGTCTTGAGGTATATCCATTATTGAGTTGGATGAGGAGTGGTCAGACAGGTAGGAAGAGAACAAGAAGAGGGAAGTCACAAGAATACCTACAGAGAAGAGATTATTAAGGAAAAGAGGATGATCAACAGCATCAAAGGCTGCAGATAGGTCAAGAAGGATGAGGATTAAAAAATGCCATGCATCTTTGGGTCTAGTTTTCCCCCCCTCAAATTCCAGCTGTGGCCAAATGTGAAAATATATATCTAATTCTGCACACTTAATCCAATACCTCTCTGGCAGAAGGAAGGTAGCATGCTTCATCATTAGTCTTCTGGTATCATGGCTGATTATTCTCTCCATCAGTGTTCATAAACCTTTCAAAGTTGTTTGTCTTTACAGTGATATTAGTATTGTGTAAATTATTCTGTTTCTGTTTACTTCACTCTACCTCAGGTCATGCAAGTCTTCCAAGGTTCTTTGAAACCCTATCTTTTATCATTTTATATGACCAAATAGTATTGATTACAGCCAAATATCATAATTTGACCAGCCATACCCCAATAGATGGACACTCTATTTTATAGTTCTTTGTCATCTCAAGAAGAACTTCCTTCCTGAGAAGACAGGGTGGGTTTTGATGGCCCCCTGCACTATTATAAATATTTTTGTACATATGGGTCTTTTCCTATTCCAATTTTAACCAAGTCTTTATGAGTGTAGATGGATTATGATTAGCAAGAATTAACTAGTCCCTAAAAGTATGGTAGGTTTTATAGTGACATGAAATGTCATTAAAGGACTGGATTCTTTGGTCAACCTTCCTACCTCCTTTCTTTCTCCAATTCAAGGAATAAGAAGTGCTTAACAGCATCTAAAATTCTATATAGGGTTCAGTGATTTGAAAAATACCAGAATACATGAATTCTACAGATTTCTCTGGGAGGTAGGTTGCCAAGTTTGGCATAATTATTGCCAAGGGGATTGTGGTTATTGGTTAGTCAAGAATAGGTACTGATAATCTAGGAATTAAAAATGAGTATCACAAAGTATAGAGTGGAGAAGTTTATGATGGTCACAGGGAAGTTGTGAAGTATAATAAGTAAGGAATTTTGAGGAACAATTGGAGTTTAAGATGTCACAAAGGTAACAGGTAATAGAAAAAGTTAGATTGTTATATGGTAAGAGGCAGGAGCATTATTTGGATAGTCAGAATATTTAATAGTATTTCAGAAAGGACAAGAAAGTCTCCTAGAATGTTAGCTAGAACTCCTGTTTTGAAATAATAGAGGGTCATGGCAATTGCTACAAAAGATGGACAGCTGTGGGTGTTTTGTGATCTGTCTAATTGGCAAAGATACCCATTCTAGGTGAAATAACAGATCCATTTGAGTATTTAAACTAAAGGTTGTAGGAGATTTTTAAGCTCCTCCTATTCAAACTGATTTCAGACAAAGCTACCCCAAACCATTTCTAAGGAGATCACAATTGTTTTGTTTCAGAGCTGTTTGTTTTTAATGAGGAATTATGTGACATTGAGGCCATTACACAGAAATAGATGTGGTTTCCAGAGACAAGGATACACCAATCTGACCATTGGGGGAAGAAAAAACAAGGAAATGATAGTTTCACTAAGCAATGTAAATGAACAAATAAAGAGATAAAATGATTTTATTTAGTGGCTTGACTACACAGTTGACCTGTAGGGAAGCTTAATACTGAGACTTTATTATCAAGGCTACAGGTAGGATCTCAGAGAAGAACAATGGGTACAGCAAAAAGATCTTTGGAATATCAAGACCTGGGTTTAAGCTACACCCCTAGTACTTTGCTATGTGACCTTGGGAAAGTTACTTGACCTTCTTTAAATTCAGTTTCTTCATATGTAAAACTAGATAAACTATTCAGGTATTAAATAAAATATTTACTTTAAATATTAAAACATATTTATTTATTTTCCAAATCTAAGTATATGACACTTTTAAAACAAGATGCTATCATCTATAGATAAACTCAGGACCCCTTTTCCCCTTAAATGGGCCCAAAGATGATGTTTTAGTGACTAAATGTTCAGGGTGACCTTAAGTGCCTTTGTATATACATATATGTGTGTCTCAAATACCATAATATTTAAAGAATGCTGGAAAAGGCAAAGCTAGAAGGCATGACATAGAGAATAAATACATTGTCATTGAAAATATAGAAATCATAAAAACTAAAGATTCCACATCTAAAAAGAACCCAGAAAAAAATAATTATTTGGTTGTAAAATCGAGCACACAAACATTCTAAAGCAATTAAATCTGAAATTTCATTTTGTTGTATTCCTAGGTAATGAGCTGGGTATTAAGCAATCAAATATGTTAAAAAATGTTGGATTGTTAGAGGATGTGATCATAAGACAAGAGATCTTAGAAGAGAAAAGGACCTCAGGAGTCATTTGATTCGGCCTCTACCTTCAAGCAATTAAGATAATTACAGAAAGTGAGAATAGATTGATAGGATTGTTAAAGGAACTATAAAAACATTTTTAGGAGACAAAAACCAACGCCTTAAGTTTAGAGCTAGAAGGTATCTTGACTTTGTCATTTTACATATGAAGAAACAGATTCAGAGAAATTAAATTACTTGCCAAGGGTCATACAGTTATTTTGTGTCTGAAGCAAGAAGAGAAATAAGACCTCCTGAATTCCAAGAACAAAGTAATCCCTAGTTTTTCCATGTAGGAATTAGTGCCAATAAACATGGATAAAGAAAGGTATCCATTTCCTAGTGGCTCTTGGTCATGAGTGTCAACTCACCTATAACTTAGAGAATGAGGGTAGAGCCCTAAAGGGAAAAAAGTTTGGAAAGAGAGATAAGTCTGGGAAAGTGGACTCAAAGTTCTGTGGTGTTTAAGGCTGAGAAACCAGAAGTGTGTATAGAGCAGAGGAGGAAGAGATGATTTCAGCATCAAGGGCTGGGTGAGCCAGGAAGTTCCTGTAGGTAGAATTTGTTTTAGGAAATTGAAACAGACAATAGAGAATAGGGGACAACTGAGAGACAGTAAATTATGAAATTTACTTCAGAAAAGGGGGCAGGTGACTAAGGGGAAATGCTGAGGAGAGAGATGATTTTGGGGGCAAGATAAAGACTTTTCTTGATTTTATATTGGAAGGTAGGGTAGAAAAAGTTTTTTTCTTTTTTTTTCTTTTTTTTTAACATTTATTAATATTCATTTTTAACATGGTTACATGATTCATGCTCCACCTTTCCCCTTCAACCCCCCCTACTGCACCCCCCCCCACCCATGGCCGATGCGCATTTCCACTAGTTTTGTCATGTATCCTTGATCAAGACCAATTTCCAAATTGTTGGTAGTTGCATTGGTGTGGTAGTTTCGAGTCCACACCCTCAATCATGTCCACCCCGACCCATGTGTTCAAGGAGTTGTTTTTCTTATATGTTTCCTCTCCTGCAGTCCTTCCTCTGAATGTGGGTAGCTTTCTTTACCATAAATCCCTCAGAATTGTCCTGGGTCATTGTATTGCTGCTGGTACAGAGGTCCATTACATTCAATTTTACCACAGTATATCAGTCTCTGTGTATAGAGTTCTTCTGGCTCTGCTCCTTTCGCTCTGCATCAGTTCCCGGAGGTCTCTCCAGTTCGCCTGGAACTTCTCCAGTTTATTATTCCTTTTAGCACAATAGTATTCCATCACCCGCATATACCACAGTTTGTTCAGCCATTCCCCAATTGAAGGACATACCCTCCTTTTCCAATTTGTTGCCACCACAAAAAGCGCAGCTATGAATATTTTCGTACAAGTCTGTTTATCTATGATCTCTTTGGGGTACAAACCCAGCAATGGTATGGCTGGATCAAAGGGCAGGCATTCTTTTATAGCCCTTTGAGCATGATTCCAAATTGCCAGCCAGAATGGCTGGATCAGTTCACAGCTCCACCAGCAATGCATTAATGTCCCAATTTTGCCACATCCCCTCCAACATTCATTACTCTCCCCTTCTTTCATTTTAGCCAATCTGCTAGGTGTGAGGTGATACCTCAGAGTTGTTTTGATTTGCATTTCTCTAATTATTAGAGATTTGGAACACTTTCTCATGTGCTTATTGATACTTTTGATTTCTTTACCTGAAAATTGCCTATTCATGTCTCTTGCCCATTTATCAATTGGGGAATAGCTTGATGTTTTATACAATTGCTTTAACTCCTTGTATATTTGAGTGAATAGACCCCTGTCAGAGTTTTTCGTTATAAAGATTTTTTCCCAATTTGTTGTTTCCCTTCTGATTTTGACTACATTGTTTTTGTTTGTACAAAAACTTTTTAGTTTAATATAATCAAAGCCATTTAATTT
>NC_058133.1:363664429-363665173 GCF_016433145.1 Gracilinanus agilis
TTCCTTTCCCGGAGATCTGACAAGTATACTATTCTGTGTTCACTTAACATGTTTATAGTTTCCCTCTTTATATTCAAGTCGTTCACCCATACTGAATTTATCTTGGTGTAGGGTGTGAGATGTTGATCTAGACCTAATCTCTCCCATATTGGAGAATTTTTTTTAATAAAGATTTTTTTCCCAGTTTGTTGTTTCCCTTCTGATTTTGGTTGCATTGTTTTTGTTTGTACAAAACCTTTTTAATTTAATATAATCAAAACCATTTAATTTACATTTTGTAATTTTTTCTAACTCTTGTTTGGTTTTAAAATCTTTCCTTTCCCAGAGATCTGACAAGTATACTATTCTGTGTTCACTTAATTTACTTACAGTTTACTTCTTTATATTCAAGTCTTTCACCCATTCTGAATTTATCTTGGTGTAGGGTGTGAGATGTTAATCTAAACCTAATCTCTCCCATTTTGCTTTCTAAATTTCCCAGCAGTTTTTGTCAAATAGTTGGGCTCTTTGGGTTTATCATACACTGTTTTGCTGACATCACTTACCCCAAGTCTATACCACTGATCCTCCCTTCTGTCTCTTACCATATTGTTTTGATGACTTCTGCTTTATAGTATAGTTTAATATCTGGTACTGCTAAGCCACCTTCCTTCACTTTTTTTTTATTATTTTCCCTGATATTTTTGATCTTTTGTTCTTCCAAATAAATTTTGTTATAGTTTTTTCTAATTCAGTAAAAAAAGT
>NC_058133.1:363710168-363857693 GCF_016433145.1 Gracilinanus agilis
TTAGACCCCTGTCAGAGTTTTTCGTTATAAAGATTTTTTCCCAATTTGTTGTTTCCCTTCTGATTTTGACTACATTGTTTTTGTTTGTACAAAAACTTTTTAGTTTAATATAATCAAAGCCATTTAATTTACATTTTGTAATTTTCTCTAACTCTTGCTTGGTTTTAAAGTCTTTCCTTTCCCGGAGATCTGACAAGTATACTATTCTGTGTTCACTTAACATGTTTATAGTTTCCCTCTTTATATTCAAGTCGTTCACCCATACTGAATTTATCTTGGTGTAGGGTGTGAGATGTTGATCTAGACCTAATCTCTCCCATATTGGAGAATTTTTTTTAATAAAGATTTTTTTCCCAGTTTGTTGTTTCCCTTCTGATTTTGGTTGCATTGTTTTTGTTTGTACAAAACCTTTTTAATTTAATATAATCAAAACCATTTAATTTACATTTTGTAATTTTTTCTAACTCTTGTTTGGTTTTAAAATCTTTCCTTTCCCAGAGATCTGACAAGTATACTATTCTGTGTTCACTTAATTTACTTACAGTTTACTTCTTTATATTCAAGTCTTTCACCCATTCTGAATTTATCTTGGTGTAGGGTGTGAGATGTTAATCTAAACCTAATCTCTCCCATTTTGCTTTCTAAATTTCCCAGCAGTTTTTGTCAAATAGTTGGGCTCTTTGGGTTTATCATACACTGTTTTGCTGACATCACTTACCCCAAGTCTATACCACTGATCCTCCCTTCTGTCTCTTACCATATTGTTTTGATGACTTCTGCTTTATAGTATAGTTTAATATCTGGTACTGCTAAGCCACCTTCCTTCACTTTTTTTTTATTATTTTCCCTGATATTTTTGATCTTTTGTTCTTCCAAATAAATTTTGTTATAGTTTTTTCTAATTCAGTAAAAAAAGTTTTTTGGTAGTTTGATAAGTATGGCACTAAATAAGAAAATTGATTTGGGTAGAATGGTCATTTTTATTATGTTAACTCATCCTACTCATGAGCAATCAGTGTTTTTCCAATTGTTTAGATCTAGTTTTAATTGTTTGGAAAGGTTTTGTAGTTGTGTTGGTATAATTCCTGTGTTTGTTTTGGTAGATTCCCAAGTATTTTATATTGTCTAGGGTGATTTTAAATGGTGCTTCTCTTTTTACCTCTTGCTGCTGTGATGTATTGGAAATATATAGAAATGCTGATGATTTATGTGCATTTATTTTGATGTTTCATGTAGTTATTAGTTCCTGTTTGCTCAATTCTAATTTTTAAAGAATTATTTTCTTTAGTGACCTTTAATCTCCTTTTTCATTTGACCAATTCCATTTATTTAAAGCTCTCTTCAGTGGACTTTTGTGCTTCTTTTACCATTGGGCTTAACTTTTTTTTAGGTATTTTCTTCAGCATTTTTGGTGCTTCCTTTGCTTTTTTCATTATTTTCTTTCATCATTCTCATTTATTTCCCCAATTTTTCTTCTGGCTCTATTATTTGATTTTTAAAATCCTTTTTGCCATTATCCAGGAATTTTTTTCAGCCTGAGTCCAATTCACGTTTTCCTTTGAAGCTTTGCATGTAATCATTTTGACATTGTTGTCTTCTGAGTTTGTGTTTTGATCTTCCTTGTCACTATAGTAATTTTCTGTGATTAGGCTATTTTTGTTGTTGTTGTTTGCCCATTTTCCTAATCTATTTTGACTTTTACCCTCATGTTAAGGTTGGTTTGGCTTTGCTCACAAAAAGGAGGGGGCACTGTACCAAACCTTAAGTTTTTTGTATTGCTCTTTTTAGAACTAGTACTGGAGGTCTATAAGTTTCAGGTGCTTCCAAGGTAGTATGAACTAAGGAGAGGTGCTGTTATACTCTTTTGGCCTGTGTTCTGCTTTGTGAGTTAGCACAAATACTCTTTTCTACTCTAGAACTGTGTTCAGGGTCTCTTCTCCTTCTAGTGCACCTCTTCACCCGGGACAGGGACTTGGAATCACATATGGGTAATGCAATAAAATTTTGCTCCCAGGACCAGTAAAGAGTCCCCTTTAATTCCTTTTGACTTTTGCCCAATCCCCTTACAGTCTGTCAGAGGAGAGCTTCAGAAGTTGTCACTGCTGAATCATTTGCTCCCAAGGCTTGCTGCTAGCTTGCTGGGGAGCTGCCTGTGCTGGATAGATCTGCTCTCGACTGTGCTCCACTATCATCCCAGTGATCTTTCCTGTTGATCAAAGGAAAATTTTTTTTTCCTGTACTTTTATTGCACTTTTATCGGTTCTACTTTCTGAATTCATTTTGAGGTGCTATATTTATTTATGTTATTTAGAGGGAAATTTAGGAGAACTCAGGCAAATTCTTGCCCTTTCTCTGCCATCTTGCCTCTTCGCCCTCACCTAAAGTATTTTTAAAGTGAAGCAATGCTAAATAAATGAAAAAGCACTTATTAAGTGTTTATAGTATACAAAGGTGTGTGCTAAATGCTACAGATACAAATAGAAAACTGTCCTTATTCTCAAGGAGCTCACAGTCTAATGGGGGAAGTAACAAATACAAAAGTTTCATTTGAAATTCTTCTATGTTCCTTAAGATGCAGTGGCAACAGACAATAATGCATTTTCTTTAATATTGGTAACAGTTTGTAGATACTTTTGGCAATGTTAGGAAAATGGGTCCTTTCTCCACAGTGGTTGCTCCTCATACTGAGGTTGTGCAGCTTGGGCTATAGCTTAAAAAATCTAGTAATATTTGACGTTAGAATCTTAGATGCAGGGTCCTGGGTTATTGGATGGAAAATAGCGGTCAACTCAGTGGTGGTGTTTTAACTTGACTAGCATATTCTTTCTTCTACATTTCCCTTTAGATAAAGTGCTTAGACTTTACCTAAAGATTTTTAAACCATTGACATTGGTGTAGAAAGTTAAATAAACCACTGGTTCATTTTAGGAGTCAATACACTAATATGGCATCTATTAAGATGATTGAGACAATGAGTGGAGGAGTATGTTTCAAAGAAATTTGTGGCTCATAATATCATAGATTTAGAAGTGGAAGGGACCTTGGAAATCATCTAGTTGAACTCTGTCATTTTAAGGATGAGGAAACTGAGGCTTTAAAGGAGTGACTTGCTTTTATGGTCATACAAACAGTAAGCAATAAAGCTAAGAAATGTGAGAGCAAGGATGAGTCAATTGATTGGTTAATGGTACATGGACCATGGCCATTCTCATTACATTTATGAATAAATTTATATATTTATTCTTATCAAATATATGAAATTTATTTTCATGCCAAAGAGCACTATTGTTCTTTTATTATTTAGTTTTTATCACAAATATTTTAATGAATTCTGTATGGATAGTTAAAACCTGGATGTGGTTGGAATGGAAAGTAAGGAGTTCAAAACAGATGCACACTGCCCAGTGTGCTCCTTATGATTGCCAGACAAGAAGGCATTAATGGATTCTATAGAGGATTAACTGTACCATATGTTGACATTTCTGAGACCATCGTCTGTTTTACTATTTATGAAAGCTTAAAGAAATGGCTGAGTGGCCTCATTACCCCTTTCCACAAATGGGAATGAGGGAAGAAAAAATTGCACCAGTATTTTTGATTTTATGAGTGCTGTTGTTATTTTCAAGAGGTATGCCTCTAGGAGATAAGGGAGGATAACAGAGGAGAAATAATGGTGTTTTATAGTTCATGGGGTACAAAGAGTCACTCAGAGCTGAATAACTAAACAACAACAAAATGATTACTCAGGCTGGGGTGATAGAAGTGTTGCATTTGTAGATCTCCATAAAATATGATTTTAAAGGGGCTGACCCATAGTTTATCTCAAAACTGAGGTAAAATTTCTAGGGGATCTATGTGTGATAGGGAATATCCCGGGGACTTCATAAGAAGTTTACTAAGTTGTGTGTTTACATAAAGAATTTAAGCTTCTTGTGTTTTATTTTCCTCCACTTTAATGTGAGGGACTGGACTAGATTAGTGTTGGTGAATGTTTAAGAGATCATTTGCCCAAACTGCACCTTCAAGCTGCCTGTTAGCCCCCCAGCATTACCCCACAGAATGGAGGAAGAAAGTGCTCTCATTGTGCTACTTGGCAGAGGGGTAGAGCATGCAAAAATTGTCTTCAGGTGTGGTGGAGAGGGGAAATGGAGGAGCCCGCTCTGGCATGCCAGGGCACATGTGCCATGCCTTCACCCACATGGGACTAGATAATTTCTTAGGTATCTTTTTTACCTAATTAAATGACATCTCATGATCATAATTTCATAATTAAATCATAATCTTAAAAGAGATGAACAAATATAAATACTCTACAAACCTTAAAGTGCTAGATAAATTATAACTATAATAATTAGCATTATTATGTTATCCTATGAACTTAAAAGTCACCAAATCCTCCACCAACCCAATAATCCTCATGCTCAAGTCCTATTTATGTATTGAAAGAAACCACCTATTTCCAAAGAAGACAACCACCCCTGTGAATCATTAAACCATTTAGTGAAACAGTTTCTATAAATAGACTTCCATATATTATACATATCTAATAAATAAGATCTTACTGACACTAGATTAAAAAAGTAATAATGAATTTTTAAATATCTGTGTTATTCCTTTATTCTCCATCAAGTTACTATAAATTCTGCTAAATAGAATCGCCCACTAATAGATTCCCTTACTTATTTGAATCAGTGTTGGAAAACTGAAGTAATATGCCTACTAAATATATGTAAAAATTTTCATTTTTGAATCACAACTATTTCAATTCAATAAATTCAACTCAGCGAATGTTTATTTAATCAAGATAGAGTGTTAAGTGCTGGGGTTATAAAGGCAAATAAAAAAAAACACAGTCCTTATTCTCAAGGCAATGTGGAATTAAGAGAAAAGCACTGCCTTGTGAATCATTGGTCTTGGGTTCAAACCCCACTTCTAAGCTTACTATGGTTGTGATTTTGAGCAAGTCATTTAATTTCCCTTTCATCATCATTAATACAATGAGGGGGTTAGACTAGATGACCTCTGAAGTTCTTTTTGGATATGTGATTTTAATGAGTTATATTATAAGGAGAACACATACCATGTACAATATAAGTTGAATATGATAAAGGAAAAAGTCAAACATAAACTCAAAGAAAATTTTAGGAGAGAGGGATCACTTTGGCTAAGGGCATCATGAAAGGTTTCATGAAGATGTCTCCTGAACAGATTCTTGAAGGAATATAGGGATTTCAGTACTCAGAAAGGGATAGTTTATGAAAAATAATGCTATCCACATCTAGAAAAACTGTAGGAGTAGAAACCCAGAAGAAAAACATATGATTTGTCATGTGGTTCGATGAGGATATGATTGGGGATTTTTACTTTAAATGATCAATCTATTGCAAAAATTAGCAATATGGAAATAGGTTTGAACAATGATACATGTGTAACCCAATGGAATTGCTCATCAGCTCTGGGAGGGGGGAGGGAAAGAACATGAATCATGTAACCATGGGAAAATACTCTAAATTAATTAATTAATTAAAAAAAAGGTGTGGAGGGAATGCATTCCCTGCCTCCCCCCCAAGAGGGACCATATGAACAAATGAATAGAGGTTAGAGGGAATTATGGAATAGCTAGTAGACCAATTTGTGTACAATGAAGAGTGGTAATGTGAAGAAGGAAGGTTAAAAAGAGCAAATAGTTCAGATAATACAATATTTGGTTCATTCTGTAGGAAACTGAGCCATTTAATGTTATTTAATGGGGAAATAAATGACAGACTCAGATGTGTGTATTTGAAAGGTTATTTGGACAGCTGCATAAAGAAAAGATGACCTCTACTATAGTCTTACTCTGATGCCACAGTGTGCATTTTTGAGTTGGGAATGAAGATAAAAAGGCTTCACGTGTAAGTCCAATAATGGACTGTGTTTTTGTTTATTTGAGCATATGTTTTGAGGTTGTGGTTCTATAAGATTATTCACTTACAAAAATGAATACTATAGAAATTTCCACTCCAATGGTTCTTTCTCTGGAGGTAGATAACATTCTTTTTCATAAGTCCTCAGAATTGTCCTGGATCATTGTATTGCTTTTAGTAGCAAAATTTATTACATTTGATCATTCCTCAATATTGCTATTACTGTGTGCAATAATCTCCTGGTTCTGCTTATTTGACTCTGAATCAGTTCACAAAGGTCTTCCTAGCTCTTTCAGAAATCATCCTGTTCATCATTCTTCATAACACAATAGTATTTCATTACCATCATATACCACAATTTGTTCAACCATTCCCCAATTGTGGGAAATCGCTTTAGTTTTCAATTCTTTGCCACCACAAAAAGAGCTGTTATACATATTTTTTTTTTTACAAACAAATCCATTCCCACTTTTTTCTTTTTGGGATACAGACCCAGTAGTAGTATTACTAGATCAAAAGATATGCATTCTTTTTATAGCCCTTTGGGCATAGTTCCAAATTGTCCTCCAAAATGGTTGGATCAGTTTACAACTCCACCAGTGAAGCATTAGTGTCCCCATTTTGCCACATCTCCTCATTTAATTTCATTTTATTTTATTATATATATATATGCATGTATATATACATATATATATTCTTTTAATGCCATATTGGCCAATCTGAAAAGCATGAGGTGGTACATCAGAGTTGTTTTAATTTTCATTTCTTTACTCAAGAGTGATTTAGAACATTTTTTAAAATAATTTTTGATGGCTTTGATTTCTTCATCTGAAAAGTGTCTATTCATATTCTATTCATATTCTCATTTTTCAGTTGAGGAATGACTTGGCTTTTTATAAATGTATTTATAAATTTATAAATATATGATATGTATTTATAAATTTATTAATTTGACACAGTTCTTTATATATTTGAAAAATGAGAACTTTAACAGATAAATTAGTTATAAATTTTTCCCATTTTGTTGTTTCCCTTCTAATCTTGGTTGCATGGATTTTATTTTTACAAAACCTTTTAAATTTAATATTATCAAAATTATACAATTTATATCTTGTAATGTTCTCTATCTCTTTTTTTGGTCCTAAATTCTTCCCTTCTCACTAAGGAGTTTTTTTGAGAAATTCTTATAAGTTTTCTATTCCAGTAAAGGTCCATTCCCACTCCTTCTCTTCCCCTCTTCCCCATGGATGACTCTTAGATTTGTAGGGTAAGTTGTTCTTGGTTTTAAGTTTTTATCTTTTACCTTATAGAGTATTATATTCTAAGATATCTCATTTTTAGTAGAAGCTTTCAAGTCTTTTGTGAACAATTCCTTGATGCTTGAATTCTTTTCTGGGTGTGTACATTATCATTATCATCATCATCATCATCATCATCGTCAGCAGCAGCAGCAGCAGCAGCAGCAGCAGCAGCAGCAGCAGCAGCAGCAGCAGCAGCAGCAGCAGCAGCAGCAGGAGAATTACTCTGGATTTGGGCTATGGGATTCCTAGAACTTTTTGCTTGGGGGTTCTTTAAATTAGAGGATGGTGTTTCACTTTGCCTTCTAGTTTTAAAGGATCTATGGAGTTATCATTTGTGACTAGTTGAAATGTAGTATTCAAGCTCTTTATAATTATTCTTTTCAGGGATACCATTGATTCTTAAATTATTTCTCTTTCTGGTCAGCTGTTTTTACATTTTATCTTATTTTTATGATCTTTGGATGATATTTTAATATTTCTTGCTGTCCTATGGAATCATTGGTATCTATTTTGTCTATTCAATTTTCAGGAAGCCAGTTACTTGGGTAGTGTTTACCACTTTCTCTTCCAACCTTTCTTCTTTCTGTTCCTCCTTCCATTGCTTTTATTTACTTTTTTTTATCTCTTGCTTCATTTCTTTTAAAAATATAAGGCAATCATGGAGTCTATATGTATAATCAATGTACTCTTTAAATCTGCTTGCAAGTTATTATGAAGTTAGATTTGCAATAATTTTAATACTAGTGTGTGATTTTTAAAATTTTACCAATCTTTTCAGGTTTCTCTCCTGAATTAGAGCACTATTCTAGTTTTGGCCTGCTTAGAACCCTGGGTTCCCTGGACTTCCACCTTGTGAGAATCTTGTATCTTTGAGGCTCATAGTACTATATTTTTAGGGCCACCTTTGGTACTTCAGGACAGAAATTGTGGCCTTAGATCCCTATTGTCTAGGTTATCCTCATCTGAGTGTTATGGCAGTTCTACGACATCCTTGTGTTTCTAAGACGCCCACCATGGAGCTTTCACATTAGAGTAGGACTTTTTCAAGGAAGATTTCTGATCTGGTTGCCTCTGGAAAGAGAATCACACAGACTATGGGAGTCCCAGGTAGTCCCTGACCATTCTTGAAGGTGTATGTTGCAGTTATAGGGAAGAAGAAGTCATTATATGTCACTGAATTTCTTGATCGTAATTTGGCCATGTGACACTTTTGTGAGTTTTGCTGGTTTAGGTATGTGGAAGGTTGTTAGATTATCTTCCATTCTAGAAGCTATTTGGCAGGAAATTGGAATCCCAAAGGGTAGACATGTATGTTGTTTGAAAGTATACTCTTGCTGATAAAGTCACATTCTTGAGTTTGTGAAATAATTAAAGAAAGATTGGGGAGGGAAGAGACTGAAGACAGCGAGATCAGTGAAAAGGCAAAAAAGGTTGTGATAAACACTCTGGAGGTAGATTCAGCAGCCCTTGGCAACTGATTGAATGCAAGGGACTTAGGGAGAGGGAAGAATCTGTGAAGTTTCAAGCTTGGGTGGTTAGGATGATGAGAATGCCAACAGAAATGGGGAAGTTTAGAGGAGGGACAGTTGTTTTGAGTAGATGATGTGTTCATTTGGGATCTTGTTAAGTTAAGGAGAACCAATATTGTTTAATTGTGTCAAAGTATATGATTGGTTAATGTATTCTTAGATATTTTGATGGAAACTTTTAGCAGCCTCCTGAAACCCCTCCATTTGTAGAAAAGTCTTATATTTAAATACTGTGCTTTATAGAGCTTTAAAAATCTCCCGTTATTTTTTGTAATTATCTACTTTTGCATTAACTGAACCAGCAGGACTATGCTACTGAAATCTAAGTTGTCTTCTACTTGGGGCTTTCCCATTTGAAAGAAAACCATTAAAGCTCTATAAAACTGTACTTTTATAGTATACCCATTTCTCCTTGAAACAGAAAGGAACCAATAAACTCCCTTAAGTCAGAACTCCCTAAAGAGAAGGGCCAGAAAAGTGAAGAAGGGGAGGAATTAAGCATTTATGTAATGCAAGTATTTTTTTTAGAAATATTGCTTCATTTGATCCTTATAACAACGCTGGCAGAGAAGCGGTGTTATTATCTTCATTTTACAATTTAGGAAACAGAGGCAAATAAAGATTAGACAATTTGTGCAGGGTCACAAGGCTAGTAGCTGAAGCCAAATTTGAACCTAGGTCTTCCAGACTCCAGGCTCAATGCCCTTCACCACATCAACAGCTGCCTCTGAAATGAAGAGCTATATACTATAATTAGTTCAAAGAATAATTGTAGATAGTTATCAAAAGGCCATACAGGTTTATTTCTCCATGGAATAGGAGTGGAGCAGCAGCCCCTTGGGAAGATGTCCCTAGGAATATGCTTAAGAAAAATAGAACTGGTTAGGAAAGGAAAAAATGGCATAAAAGAAAAAACATAGGATGGTGAATAAGGATTGTCTGGTGCTTCCCCCAGGGACACTGCTTCATAAGTCTATGTTCTATGGACTTAGACTATTGTTCTAAGAGATTTAAACTTTTTTTTGTGTCATTGACCCCTTTGGCAATCCAGTGAAGTTTATGGGCTGCTTCTCAGAATAATGCATCTAAGTGCACACAATGATCTAGGATTACAAAAGAAGCCCCCCAGTGCATAGATTGCCAGGCTTGAAGTCAGAAAGACTCATTTTCCTGAGTTGACATCTAACCTCTGATACTCTGTACCTATTTGACCTTGGGCAAGTCACTTAACCCTCTTTGCCTCAGTTTCCTCCTCTGTAAAATGAACTAGAGAAGAAAATGGCAAACCATTCTACTATCTTAGCTAAGAAAACCCCAAATGGGGTCACCAAGAGTCAAAATCACTGAGTGAACCACATCATCAACAAAAGAAGCCATGTTGAAGCATAATTATTAAAAGAGCTAAATTAAATAACATTATGCATCTAATATTAAGGTCTCATGCAGAAGACAGCAACCAAGCATAAACCTGGATCAGAGACAAATCCTTATAAGTATTTCACATGCTCTGTCACTCAAGTTCTTTAGTGTAGGTTGTGCCTTCAGACTTCAAGCTGTTTATAATTCATGTGAGTGCCAGAAACTCTCTCTGGAGAACCAGACATCACCTGGGAACAGAGACATATGGTGAGACACTCAGGGAAACCGACTCTCCAGAGCTGTACTATTCTACCACCCAAGGGCAATATCATTTATTTGTTCTTCTGACAGAATAGCTCATTTGCACAAGGGATACATGTATGGGCTGGTTACAAGCAGTCTCAGAGTTGAGAAGAAATTCTTGTCCTTATTAGGATTAATGTCAATAACTACTATTTTCTTGTTTCACAGACCAATTTCCTAGCCTTCATGTAGCCTGGAATTTCTTTCTCAATCCTATTCATCCATCTCATATATTAGGGTGCTTCAAAAGAAATTTTAATTAGAAGATGAGTTCAAATCCTGCCTCTGACAAATACTTTCTGGTAAGGCATTTAACTTCCCTTGGCCTCAGTACCTCATCTGAAAATAAGTGGGGTGGGATTAAAAGGTCACTAATGTCCCTTCTTATTCTAGATCTTTTAGCTTTTGTACCCCCTCAGGTCCCTCTCTTTAGAGTGACAAAGGACAGTCAGTATTTTGTTTCCCTATCATAGACTTTGATTTGGTGATTTTTCTTTCAAATGACTCTGAAATACAATTCCTATAGTCATGGTGAGATTTATCCACTAAGCAACAAGCATTTATTTAGCATTTAATGTGTACTTGGTATTGTGCTAGGGGCTAGGTCTACAGAGATAAATATGGAATAGACATTGTCTTTAATGAATTTATATTTTATTGAGTAATCATAGAATGGCTCTTCCATTTATCCCTCTGTTCTTTGTCTAGGGTAGCAGAATTGCCCACATCTGTGAACATGGCATGCTTGAATCTAATAGTTAACCAGAGCACTTGGTTATATAAACATGGAACCCAATGGCCCTGTTCAGCTCTAACCTAAGAACCAGAAATCTCTGGCTAACCTTGACAGGTCATTCTTCTACTCTGCAGCTTAACCTTAGACAAGCCCACCCTATCCTAATCTAAAGAGTTTTGACACATGAAGTATAGGGTCTAAAGCTCTCTACTTTAAAAAAAAATGTTTTTTTTACATGTCAATACAATTCTTTAAAGATTTAATTTTATTTTATTTTCATGCAAAACACATTTCCATATTGGTCATTGTTATAAGAGCATATTTATTTAAAACCAAAATCCCAAAATAAAAATAAATACAATGATGTGAAAGATACTATGCTTTAATTTGCATCCATCTGACTCAAACAGTTCTTTCTTTGGAGGTAGATAGCATTCCCCATCATAAGTCTTTCAGGATTGTCCTAAATTAGTGATGGTCAAATTTATAAAGAGGAGCCAAAGGAAAGGAAATGTTCATCTGTCAGTCTGTTTCTAAGGCAAATCTTTCGTAGTTTCATTGTGTTGTATCCTACTCCTTGTATTCATCAGATTAGAAATAATGTCACCCAGCCAGGATAAAACATTTCAGGGGGCCACATCTGGCCCGCAGGCAATAGTTTGCCCATCACTGACCTAGATCATTGCACTGTTGAGATTGACTAAGTTTTCATAGTTGATAATCATATTGTGTACTGTGTTCTCCAGGTTCTGTTTATTTTCATCTGCAGATCATTCCAGCTTCTTTTTGTCATCTTGTTTATCATTTCTTATAGCATAACAGTATTCCATCATGTGCCACCATACCACCAGGTATTCCAACATGTACTACAATTTGCTCAACCATTCCCCAATTAATGGATATCCTTTCAATTTCCAATTCTTTGCCACCACAAAGAGCAGTGCTCTCTCTCTCTCTCTCTCTCTCTCTCTCTCTGTATATATATATATATATATATATATATATACATATATTTATTTATTCATTCATTTATTTGTTTGCTTTTTATGTGGTAGGTCCTCCCCCCACCTTTTTTAGAATCTCTTTGAGATACAGACCTAGTAGTGGTATTACTGGATCAGAGGATATACACTGTTTATAGCCTTTTGGGTACAGTTCCAAATTGCCTTCTAGAATCATTGGATCAGTTCACAACTCCACCAACAATGCATTAGTGTCCCAATTTTGCCATATCCTCTCCAACATTCATCACTGTCCTTTAATGTCATATTGGCAAATCTGATAGGTATAAAGTAGTACTTCATACTGTTTTTAATTCGCATTTCTCTAGTCAAGAGTGATTCAGAACATTTTTTAATTTTTTTCATTTGAAAATTGCTTGTTCAACTCTTTTGACCATTTGTTAATTGGGGAATAATTTGTATTCTCATGAATTTGATTTAGTTCTCTTTAGTATTGAGAAATTAAGTTTGTCTTTGTCAGAGAAATTTGTTGTAAAATTTTTCCCCAGTTTATTGTTTCCCTTTTAATCTTGGTTACATTAGTTTTGCTTGTACGAAAGCTTTATAATTTAATATAATCTAATTTATTAATTTTACATCTTATAATGCACTCTATATCTTTTTTGGTCATAAGTTCTTCCCTTCTCCAAAGATCTGTGAGATAAACTATTCTATATTCCCCTCATTTAGTTATGGTATCACTCTTTTTATCCTTTTTGTCCTTATCTTGGTATAGACTATGAGATATTGATCTGTAACTAGTTTCTACCCTACTGTTTTCCAGTTTTCCCTGTTGTTTTCGTTAAACGGTGAGTTCTTATTCTAAAAGTTGGGTTTATCAGATACTAGGCTGTTAAGGTCATTTAGCCCTACATACTTGTATCTAATCTATTCTGTTGATCTATCATTCTATTTCTTAGCCAGTACCAGATTGTTTTGATGATTACTGCTTTACAGTACAGTTTGAGATCTGGCACTGAAAAGACACCATCCTTCATATTTTTTTTTATTAATTCCCTGGACATTCTTGACCTTCGTTCTTCCAGATGAATTTTGTTATTATTTTTTTTAGTTCTATAAAATAATTATTTGGTAATTTGATAGGTATGGCATTGAAAATGTAAATTAATTTAGGTAGAATTGTCATATTAACTCTGCCTAATCATGAACAATTAATATTTTTCCTATTGTTTAGGTCTGAATTTAATTTGTGCGAAGAGTTTTCTAATCATGCTCATATATTTTCTGTATTTGTCTTGACAAGTAGATTCCCAGTTATTTTATATTGTCTAAAATTATTTTAAATGGAATTTCTCTTTCTATTTCTTGCTGCTGAATTTTGTTGGTAATATGTAGAAATGCTGATGATTTATGGGCTTTATTTCGTATCCTGCAACTTTACTGAAGTTATTAATTATTTCTACTAGTTTACTTGTATTCTGTTAAGTATATCATATGTTAAAAAGTGACATATTAGTTTCCTCATTGCCTACTTTAATTTCTTTAATTTCTTTTTCTTTTCTAATTGCTAAAGCAAGCATTCCTAATACCATATTAAATAAGCAATGATGGTGAGCATTATTGCTTCACTCTTGATCTTATTGGGAAGGTTTCTAACTTATCCCCATTGCAGAAGGTATTTGCTGATGGTTTTAGGTAGATACTATTTATTTTATGAAATGACCCATTTATTTCTACACTTTCTAGTGTTTTTATTTTTTATTTTTTTAAACCTTTACCTTCTGCCTTAGAATCAATGATAGAATCAATAGTATTGATTCTAAGGCAGAAGAGCAGTAAGGGCTTGATGATTGGGGTTAAGTGACTTGCCCAGGGTCACACAGCTAGGAAGTATCTGAGGCCAGATTAGAACCTAGGACCTTCCGTCTCCGGACCAGGCTCTCAATCCACTGAACCACCCAGCTGCCCCTCTTTCTAGTGTTTTTAATGGGAATGGGTGTTGTATTTGTTGAAAATGTTTTCTGACTATTGAGATAATCATGTGATTTCTATTAATTTGATTATTGACATCGTCAATTATATTGATAGTTTTCCTAAAACTAAACTAGGCCTGGATTCCTGATGCAAATCCTACCTGGGTCAAAATGAGTGATCCTTGTGATATATGTCTGTAGTCTTGCAAGTTTTTTATGTAAAATTTTTATATCTATATTCACTAATGAAATGGTCTGTAATTTATTTTTCTCTGTTTTTGCTCTTCCTGGTTTAGGTAACAGTATAATATTTGTATCATAAAAAGAATTTGGCAGGATTCCTTCTTTGCCTATTTCCCCAAAAAGTTTATGTAGTATTATATAGTTCAATTTCTTTTTATGAGATGGGATTATTTAAGTATGCTACTTCCTCTTTTGTTAATCTGTACAATTTATATTTTGTAAATATTCATCCATTGCACTTAGATTGTCAGATTTATTGTCATTTATCATTATGATTGTTTAATTTCATCTTCATTGATGGTGAGTACACACTTTTCATTTTTGATACTGATTATTTGATTTTTTTATTCCTTTTTTAATCAAAATAACCTCTGCTCCATTTTATTTGTTCTTTTTATAAAAACAACTCATCTTATTTATTAGTTCAATGGTTCTCTCATTTTCAATCTTATTTTCTCCTTTAATTTTTAGGTTTGACAATTTAGTACTTAATTTGGTATATAAAATTTTTCATTTTCTAGTTTTTTGATTGCTTGTCCTGTTCATTGATAAGCTCTTTCTATATTTTATTGATTTAAGCATTTAGAGATGTTTTTCCCTAAGTAATGTTTTGACTGTATCCCACAAATTTTGGTGTATTGTCCCATGATTGTCATTCTCTTTAATTAAATTATTGATTGTTTCTATGATTTGTTCTTTGACCCACTCATTCTTTAGAATTATACTATTTTGTTTCTAATTAAATTTCAATCTATATCTCCATGGCCCTCTATTGAATATAATATTTTTATTGCATTATGATGTGAGAAGAATGTATTTAATATTTCTGCTTTTCTGCATTTATTTGTGAGTTTTTTATGCCATAATTCATGGCCAATTTTTGTGAAGGTGCCATGTACATCTGAGAAAAAAATGTACACTTTTTAAAATTTCCATTTCATTTTCTCTAGAGGCCTATTGTATCTAAGTTTTCTAAAATTCTAAAATTCATATCTTTAAATTCTTTCTAATTATTTTCTAGTTCAGACAGGAAAATTAAGAACCCACAGTGGCAAAATTTTACTCTCTATTTCTTCTTGTAACTCATTTAACATTTTTTTAAGGATTTGGATGCTATGACATTTGGTAAATAAATGTTTAGTATTGAAATTATTTCATCAGTTATGGTGCCATTTAGTAAAATATAGTTTCCATCTTTATTTCTTTTAATTACATCTATTTTATTTTTGCTTTGTTTGAGATGTTTGTCTTAGTCTTTTTTTAAAAATTCAGTTAAAGTATATTGGGGCCCAGATAGATGGAGAAGTAGATTGAGCTCTAGGCCTTGAGTTAGGAAGATGTGATTTCAAGTCTGACCTCAGACACTTGCTACCAGTATGTCCATGGGCAAGCCATTTAACCATCTTTGCCTCAGTTTCCTCACCTGTAAAAATGAGCTAGAGAAGGGAATGGCAAATCACTCCTAGATCTTTGCCAAATCCAAAATGAAGATTATTAAAAGTTGAACACAAACGAAATGACTGAATGACAATAAAAAATATAATGGATTCTTCTCCAGACTCTTATTTTGACTTTGTGTCTCTTTGTTTCTCAGTTGTATTTCTTGTAAACAATTTATTGTTGGATTCTGGTTTCTAATTCATTCTTCTGCTTCTATTTTATGGGTGAGTTTATCCCATTCACATTCTCATTTAAGATTACTAACTGTGATCTCCAGGAATTGATGCAGAGTGAAAGGAGCAGAACCCAGAGAACTTTATACACAGAGATGGATACTCTGTGGGTACAATAGAATATAATGGACTTTTCTACTAGTAGCAAAGCAATGACCCAGAACTATTCTGAAGGACTTATGAGGAAGAACGCTATTCACATCCAGAGAAAGAACTGTGGGAGTAGAGATGCAGAAGAAAAACAACTGCTTGATCATATGGGTTGATGGGGATATGATTGGGGATGTAGACTCTAAACAATCACTCTAGTGCAAATACTAATAATATGGAAATAGGTCTTGATCAGTGACACACATAAAACCCAGCGGAATTGCTCATTGGCTATGGGAGAGGGGTGGGAGGAGAGGAGGGAAAGAACATGAATCATGTAACCATGGAAAAGTATTCTAAATCAATTAATTAAATAAATTAAATTAATCAAATTAATTAAACATTTTTAAAAATCTGTGAGCTCAAATATGTATTATTGAGCCCATTTCACAGATAAAAAGGACCTAAAAAGATTAATGTGTATTTAAATCCTTTTTCTTTCACATTTTTTTACCTTCTCTTCTTCAAAATCTCTTTTGCTTCTGACCACCCCTTCTCTTAATCTGCCTTCTCTTCTATAACTCTCAAATCCCTACTCTTATCTCCTTATCCTCCTTTTTTCCTGTTGGGTAAGAAAGATTTCTATACCCATCTGAGATGTATGTTATTTCCTCTTTGCATCAATTCCAATGACAGTGAGCTTCAAACATTTCTGTCTCACCTCCATTTCCCCTTCCATTCTAAAAGCTCTTCCTTGTACACCTCTTTTATATGAGATAATCATTCCTATTCTTCTTCTCACTTCCCTCTTCTTTCAGTCCACCTGCCTTTCTCACTCTTTATTTTTTTTTAGTTTTTTCCCATTATAGTCAACTCATACTCATTGCCCCACTGATAAAGTTCTTAGGAGTTATAAGTATTATCTTCCTCTATAGGATTATAGGTTCAATCTAATTGAATCTCTTATGATTTCTTCTTTATGTTTATCCTTTTCTACTTCTCTTGAATTTTGTATTTGAAAGTCAAATTTTCTTTTCAGTTCTGGTCTATTCTATTCAGCATTGGGAATGCTTGAGAATATTCTATTTAATTAAATATATATGTTATATGTACATATAATATATATATATATATATTTTTTTTCCCCTGAGGAATTATATTCAGTTTTGCTGGATAGATTATTTTGGTTATGAACCCAGCCCCTATGCCTTCTATAATATCTTATTCCAAGTACTTCCTTTTCCAATTTTCCAATTCCACTTTTTAATGCTTTTTTCTGCAATATTTTTGTGCCTCTTTTACTAAGCTGTTGACTCTCTTTTTATAATTTTCTTGTATTAGTCTCATTTTCTTTTTCCCAATTTTCCTTTATTTCTCTTTTCTAATTTTAAAAATCCTTTTTCAACTCTTTCAAGAATTCTTGTTGGGCTTGTGTCCATTTTTTTCTTTGAGGCTTTTGTTGTAACTGATTTGATGCTAATGTCTTCTGAGTTTGTGTCTTGATCTTCTCTATCACCATAATAGATTTTTATGGTCAGGTTCTTTTTTTGTTGTTGTTATTAACTCATTTTCCCAGAAGTCCTGGGAGGAGGGGGCTTTGTCTCCAGCTTCAGGTTTTTCTTGATATTGTTTTCAGAACTAATTCTAGGGCTCTCTAAATTTTTGGTGCTTCCAAAGTAGTATATTCCAAGGAGAGGTACAGTTCTCCTGTCCTGTCCTTCGGTCTTGATCTTCTGCAACTCCAAGTGCTAGTATTCCTCTTGACATTCACTAGGTCCCCTGCTCACCTATAACCTCAGTTATTAATACTCCTTTCTCCCTTGTACTGGGACCAGGGTTGCTGCTCCCTTGTTCCTAACCATAAGTGCTTTTCTCCATCCTGCAACTGTGACCAGGTCCCTTATTTCCCCTGCAGCTGCGAGTATTAGTACTCTTCCTGGCCCTAGAACTGTGTCCAGGGCTGCTGCTCCCCTGCAGTCACAAATGATTTCTGCTCCTCTTTGCCCTAGAATTGTAACCTGGAACTGTGTATAGGCAATCCAAAGGATTCTGTACCCAGTGCCAGCCAAGGGTCCTTGTACTCTCTTCCTGATCAGTTGTTCCAGTCCCTTATCATCTCTGGGCTGAAAGCTCCCAAGGCTGCTGCTCTCATGAATGCAGCTTCCTTTAAGGCCAGCTCTTGGTGTTGCTACTCTATGTACTATGCTCTGTGTCCCTAGTATCAGGGACCTCTCCTGCTGACCTCCTAAGTTGTCTTGGTCAGGAAAAATATCTCAACCTGACCTTTTTTATTTTATTTTATTTTATTTTATTTTATTTTATTTTATTTTATTTTATTTTATTTTATTTTATTTTATTTTATTTTATTTTATTTGGCTTAGTCACTTCTGAATTCAAATAGAAGAGTTATTGTAAAGTTATTTGGAAGGGAACATTGGGTGATTTCCTTCTCAGTTCCATATCCCTAAACATTTCTTAATATGAGTTATTCACTTAAAATAGACATTGGGGCCTCATTTAGATAACATACATATCTATTCCTATGGTTTCATGGCCATAAACCTGAAAAGAATTAGGGGGCCAGAACTGGTGCTCTTCAGATTTATCAGTGACACTTTTCAGATAAGGGCACTAGTTGACTCTCTGGAAAAGTGTGGTGCAACTCTGGAGGACAAAAGAACTGGCTTTTTGGAATAACCAACTTAGCTAGGAATAGAGGTCTTTCTGTTCCTCTCGAGGGTAAAAATTACTTCCTCTGTCATTTTCATATGAGTAAAATCTTTGCTGAAATATCTTGAATGAAAAACTTTAACTGCCCAATGCATTCATTCATCATTTGCTCATACTATATTCATTCAACAAGCATTTATTTAGCACCAAGACTTGGATGCTAAGGGTTGGGTAGAGATTCCATTTTTCTGGGCTTGACTTTATTAATCTTGCTATATTTAAAATAAATATCTTCCAAGTTATTATTTTCTATAAAGTTTATTAATAATCACTTAAAGTAGAAAAGATAGATAAGCATAGATTTAAAGTCTCTTTCTTACTCTGTCTGACTATGTGTAGCTCATCCTGCAGGATTCTCCATACCCTCCCTGCTTTGGGAAGTAGTGAGCCAAAAAGAAGTAGGTGGGCTCCACCCAAACCCTTTTATCTATGTTCATGGACACAGCCTTGGCATGTGAAAAATGGGATGAACAGGTCCACAGTACAGGAGGGGGAGGGGATGAAATTCCCTCTATACAATCTGAAAAGTGAGAGAAGGGAGCAGAAAATCGAAGTTCCCCTATACCAGTGATTCCCAAAGTGGGTGCCACTGCCCCCTGGTGGGTGCTGCCGTGATCCAGGGAGGCGGTGATGGCCACAGGTGCATTTCTGAGTTCAATAAATAGTTTCATAATTTCAAAGTTCAATGTTTCTAATTTGCACCTTTCTTTACTATAGTTAAGAAAAAGGTAGAAACATTAATACATATATCTTTCCTATTAATTGTTATTAAAATTAAAAAAAATTAATTTCTAGGGGGCACTAAGTAATATTTTTTTTTTGGAAAGGGGGCAGTAGACCAAAAAAGTTTGAGAACCACTGCCCTATAGCTTTAAATCTATTATCTTTATCCTTTGGGCCATTGGTAAATTAGTTATATGGAATGATTTTAATTAAAATCTATAGAATGAAGGAAAGGGCCTCATCAATAATTGCATGAAACATCTGGTGTAAATTATCCAGGACTCTTATTCTCCTTCCAGTCCCATTTAAAGTACCACTTTCTATAAGAAACCTTTCCTGATCCCCTTAATGCTAGTGACATTTTTCTCTTAATTATCTTCATTTTATTCTGTTTGTATATGATTGTTTGAATCTTGACTTTTTTGTTAGACAAGGACTTCTTTGATAACAGAAACTGTTTTTGCTTTTATTTCTATTTTCAATGTTTAGCATAGTGTCTGGTATATAACAGGCTCTTATGAAATACTTATTAATTGGCTGATTGTAGATGAAGTCTCCCTGTACAGATGCCAGGGCAATTGATGAATCAATACTTCTTAGTAGTTTGCAGAGATTTATCTGGAAGAAATTAAAAGGGCAGGTCATGTTTCCAAATGTACAAAGTAACAGCAAAATCACACCCAACAAAATCTACTTCAGCAAGAGTTGTGATGCTGAAGAAACTCTCTTCATGCTGATTTTGAAGGTCTTCTTTAAATTGAATCAACTGGACACACACATGCATACCTGCCCAATGGCTAATTTTTTGTGCTTAAAGTAAGCAAGTGCTTTTGTATTGATAGAAGATCTCACGAAACATGGCATAAAAAAGAAAACAAAATATAAACAAGAGTAAAAAAGCTGCTTTGATGCACAAGAATTTCATATAGAAACATTTAAGCCTCTTTCCAATCTCAATCTTCTCCTGCCCTACCGCAGGCCCAGGAAGAGGAGAACAAGGCATAGTTAGCAATCATCAGGCATAGAAAGAGCTAGGATTATAAAAAGCAGTAACTGAGAAGCTAGAGAGTTAGCAGATAAGGGGGCTACTGGTACTCTTGAGGCTGGATGGAAGCATTTGTACTCCTCTATGTACTTACCACATTCTACTTTCAAAGAGTTACATTCATCTTTGTACAAGTCTTATCCTCTAGTCCCTTCAGGAGAGCTACAAAGGCTTACTTATTGTTTTTCTTCCATTTTTCTTTCCCACAACTTAGTGCATTAAATATAATAGGGGTATAATAGGAATTTGTTGAATGAATTAACGAATGAACTTACTTTTTGTTAATGCTCTGAAGGATTGAAGACAATAGCACTTTTAGATCTTACCACACAGTTTCCCTAGAAGGAAGCCTGATGCCTAGAATCCCCACTTTCAAATTCTAGAATCCCTACTCTCAAATTCTTGGATTTTTCCTCCTGTCTTTTTAGGTTATAGGATCATAGGAACTGGCCATTCAGTCCAATTTCTCATTTTAGAGATGAAGAAATTCAGTCTCAGAGAAGTTAAATGACTTGTCTTGGGCCATATAGCTTGTGACTGGGGCAGAGTCTGAACCCAGATCTTCCTGACCCCCAAGTCTAATGCTTTATCTACTATTTTCTACCTCTATCTTTAGTCTTAAAGAAATGACAAAGCTATGGCCAACTAGGAGAAACAGGAACAGCAAACAAAGAATGTTTTCAGAGGACTGTAGATTTAGAACTAAAAGACCCATTTTTGAGGTCATCTAATTCAACTCTTCATTTTATGTATGAGGAAACGGTTCAGAGTTGAATAAACTTACCAAAGGTCAGTTGTCAGAACTGAAATTTGAATTCAGGTCCTCTGGCTACAAATATGACACTCATTCAATTCTACCATATAAAATTGCTAAGCAATGACCAAGGATTCCATGTAGCAACTTCTGATCCACCATTTCCAGCTTAGCCTAGGACTCTGTCATTAGTACCAATGGGAAGAGATGAGTATCTTCTATGATATTAGCTCTCTAATTCAATACTTTTTGAGTGCAATGTGGTACATAGAATTTACTGGGACTTTCAGTCAGCAGATTTGGTTTCAAATACCCATTTTGAAAATTATTAGCTGTGTGACCATGAGCAGGTCATTTAATTCCACTCTACACTTCCCTCTTCTTTGTCTTTTGTCCCCTTATCTTTTTTTCCTAATCTTGCCCTACCATGGCTCATCCTTGAATTACTCCTTCCATCAGCTACCTTTGTTCCTTATCAGGTGTTGGAGAAAATCATGAAGCTGGGCTAACTGGATCCTCCTCTTAGGGATATTTATTTCTGCCTGTAAATTTATTATTGTTTTTCTAAAATTACTTTTATTTTTCTTTAAATGACCTTTTTTATGATTCAAGGTAGTATTTCATAGTGGATGGAACACTAGGTTTTAGCATCAGAGATCTAATTTTGAATCTATCTTTGGACAATTATAAACTATGAGACCTTGAAAAAGTCACTTAATATTTTTTTAATTCCAGTTTCCTCATTTGTAGGTTGGGCATAATAGTGCTTAACCCACAGTCTTGTTTTATAGATGAAATGAAATCATAAATCTTAAAAGTCTGAACTTAAGCTTGTTAAGTAAATCTTAGATTAACATGGTAAAGGGAAACCTTTATTAATAATAATAATAATAATAAATTATGTGTCCTTTCATGATGATAATGTAGGATCTGTTGAACAAGTATGGGTTCAGATTCTATTTGTGAAACATCCTGGTATGAAGGGAGAAAGGAAGAAGCTCATAGTCTCTCTAAGTGATCCAGGGTCAGTATCTTGGAATAAAGGACTAATTCTCAGAGATCCTTCCCAACATCCAGGCTTTGCAACCTTTAGGTCTGATTGACAATCAAGAGGTCAGGAAAGCTTCATGGCCCTTGGTACTTTGACCCTGAAAATGACCTAGTGATCCCCTGGGCTACAATTAGAGAAGAGGAGCACAGCACAGCTGGGATGCAGTCAGAAAAGTCCTTGGCCTCTTGACTGTTACCTCTTTTCTGTGTTTATGATCCTTGCTTTTTTCTTCCCCTTTTTTTTCTCATTAAGTCCTCTCCCCAAACTTGTTCCTTCAGCCTTCTCCTCTTACTGCTGGCTTATTTTGTTTAAACAGTGATATATTTTGCTTTTGTTAGAATGAACATTCTTACAAAAAATGAAAATATATACATTGTATTTCTCTTTGTAAATTTTAACTGTGCAAACTCCTTTTTTTATAAACGTTGAATACTCTTGAGAATTTGTTTTTTTTCATTTCAGATGCATGGTGTAGAGAACTTCTTGAGAAGATTCCTTCTATCCATTTTTCTGCAACTTATAGAATCATAGAATCAGAGCTAGAAGGCCCTTAGACATTACTGAGTCTAACTCACTCATTTAAAATTAAGGATACAGAGGGTTTGAGTTAAGTGACTGTCATCAAGTCACACAGGTAACAAATAGCAGAGTAGGGATGACAACACTGGGATATTCCTAATAATTTGTATATAGAGAGAATTATATTGTGAGTAGGCTAAAATGATTTTCTAAAATAGTATTGCTTATTATTAAAATGTTATAGAATTAATAACATATTATATGAATTATATAATTATTAATATTGCAATATTTATTACAAATTATTTTCTGAAACAAAGGAATATTTCTTAATTCCATTTTCTATTCACAAATATTGATTTCTCCATACCAGATTTGTTTTACATAAGATATAAATGCACCAATTCCTAACCAGGCAGTTATTCTGAAAAGACCAGCTCTTCAAATATTCCTTCCTTGCCTTCTGATGATTGCAATATAGGCCCATGATGGCATCCAAGGGGGTGTTTTGCAGATGAATATCTAATGGGATTTTGACAGCTATAATAGACAAGACGACAAGATATATTCCTACATTGTGACAGTATTAATAAAAGGGGAAAGCCTATGGTCTTTAGATTTCTTAGACTTCAGTACTTATCCTTTGGTACTTTAGAAGATCTATGATTTCTTCACTCTTTTCTCAGCACTCTCAATGATGTGCAAATTGAGTACTTTTTGAATGCTTTAGTGGGCAATGTCATGACTCACTATGAAGGATTTAACTTGGCTCAATCCATTAATAAATGATATTAAATACCAACTTTGTATCGGGTTTCCCTCATGGCCAAGTATTCTTTGATAACCTCTCTGACTTAGCTAGGGTGACCCTCAGATGAGAGACACCTGGCCAGTCTCCAAAACCATAGCCAACGCCTTTTTAGGTTGGTAGAACCTGCTAAAGTTTATTCTCTTCTAGTAAAACCTTGGAGAACTCTGGACCACCTCCATGACAATTTAAGATAAGACTGTCCCAGAGATGGGCTACTGAGGCTCAGGAACTCCCAAAGGCTAGAAAAGGTTCACTATGGGAAGTTGTAGGTATTCCAAAGTTCTTATGATCTTGAAAAAGACTTTCTGAAAGAAGTTCATATGGTGGACAGATTGGCAATGGAGAAGAAGCACTTAGTGAAACCATGGAGTGGTTTTGATGTAGCTTGACCTCCTCTTTCTTCCCAGGATGCAGAGGCAGAGAGGGAGAAGAGGACAGGATGCCATTACTAATGGAGACTGGTGTTGGAACAAGACATTAACCAGATGTAGATAGAAGAGTGGAGGGATCAGCAGATTGTGTTTGGAAGGACACATCCAAAAGACCCCCTTAAAGCTCTTTTTTGGTATTTTTACTTCTTCCCTAGGAGTGTCACCTAGAGGAAGCTTTATACCTTCTTTTCTTCTGTCCCTGAAGTGTCTTACCATTTCCCAGTTCAACACTCACTTTCTGCAGAGTAGAGAGGGGAGAGGGAAGAAATTTATTTATCTTTTATTAGATGACAAAAAAAGCTGCCTACACTTGGAGTTGTAACTATTTAACTATTTCTGTTTCAGTTGTTTTTGTAGCTGATGAAAGAATGGCAAGAAATAAAATATGAAGGGAAAAAAAAAACCTAAGAGGCAGCTAGATGTCTCAGTGGATTGAGAACCAGATTCAAAGATAGGAGGTTCTGTGTTCAAATTTGACCTCAGACATTTCCTAGCTGTGTGACCTTGGGAAATTCACTTAGTGCCCATTGCCTAGCCCTCATTGCTCTTCTGTCTTGGAACCAATACACAGTATTGATTCTAACATAGAAGGTAAGGATTTTATTTTTTTTTCCTGAGGATACTTTTGGTGTTCTGTCCTAAGACAATGGATGATTCTCTTTTAGCCTTGTCATTGGATCTCAGTGTCTTCTGGTAAATGCATCCAACCTCAAGGCTCTCTGAGCTAAGTGAAATCCAAGCTGGACATACATTAAAGGTGGATCCATAATGCACATTTCTATTACAAAGACTTTGGAGGAAAATGCTAGTGGAAGCTTATGCAATGTGTGACCTATTATAGATACTCTGGGATCATATTTCCCTGGTTTGGTCTTTGTACCTTCTTAATACTAAGTTTGTGGTTCATTTCTATCTCAGTCAAAAATATCCCTGGAAGCATCATAATCTGCCAGACATTCCTTAAGGTCCAAAACTCTTATAAGCAGCCAAGCTTACCAATGAATTAACATACTAACTTATTATTTCAGAATAAGATCTGGACCTGTTATTTCATTTGTATTGGATACTCTGCATTGCGACACTCCCTTTACCCGTTGCAGATTGACATCTTCTTTGAAACCTGTGGCCTTAGAGACTTATCTAGAACCCTGAAAATTTTTTGTGACTTTTCCAGGGCAATTCAGTCAATATGTGTCAGACAAAGGACCTGAATTCAGGTCTTGCTGCTTCTGAGGTCAGCTCTTTATTTCAATATACCATGTTAACTGTACTTAGTGCTAATATGCTATTATAACATACATAAATGCTAACATCAATAACTAAGAGACATGTAGTGGCCCCAGAAGAGACAAGTATCTTAATCTATTAATTAGGGAAGGGAAAATTATCGATCATCGTCCAGTGGGTAGCAATCCCTTTAAAAAGCCTTATGCTTCATTCCCTGCAATCTCTGAATGTTATTCAGTTGTTTCTGAAGACTTTCTATGACCCCATTTGGGGTTTTTGTGGTAAAGATACTGGAGTGGTTTGCCATTTTCTTCTCCAGATCATTTTACAAATGAGGAAATTGAGACAAATAGGGGTAAATGACTTTTCCAGGGACACACAGTTAGTAAGTGTCTGGGGCTGAATTTGAATTCAAGTCTTCGAGTTCCGTGCTCTACCCACTGCATGACCTAGCTATCTATCTCTGTTATCTATAATACTAGAGCCAAACCAAGGCATTCCAACTTCTCTGTGTTTTCTTTTCTCTCCTTGCTTGATATCTATTGTCTTTACAACTTTTGCTACTACTATCTTTTATTTATTTATTTTTAACCCCTTACCTTCTGTCTTAGAGTCAATATTGACTCTAAGAGAGAAGCATGGTAAGGGGTATGCAATTAGGTTCAAGTGACTTGCCCAGGGTTATGCAGCTAAGAAAGTTTTGATACTAGATTTGAACCCAGGGCTTCCTGACTCCAGGAGTGGTATTGTATCCACTATATTATCTAGCTTCCCTACTACTACTACTATCTTTTATCATGATATCTAAACTATGAGCTTGGTTTAGGAACATTGCCTTTCAGGAAGTCCCAATTATATTCTTTAGGATTTTTTTTCTTCTCATAAGCCCCTCTTCAGAACTTTTAAAAAATGCTCATATACCCCAGGGCTTTTCTTCCATCCTGTTCATGAGAAAGAAAAAAGAGCCCAAGCTCAGAATTTCCCAGATTTTTTGGCAAGCATCTTCTCTTTATGGGTCTGTTGCACTTAAAATATCATTCGTTATAAATACTATAAAGGAATTTCTACTGTGCTCCAAAAGGCTTAGAAAGGAAAAATTTTCAAGAGAAGCTGTACATCTATTTGCATGAAGACCAAGATAAAAGAGTTGAACCCATTAGAAGCTGATGCCATTCTAAGTATCCCGTAGCATGAGCCTTTTTATTTTGGAGCATTTTTTATTTTGAACTTAACAAAACCCATTAAGAGAAGCATTTCCACATGTGAAGCAGAACAGGAATAGAAATTTGTACCTGAACCTAAAAAACTGCATTACTGTCTTGTTTTTTTCATTAAAAAATCAAACCCTTACTTTTCATCTTGGAAAGAATACTGTGTACCATATCCATGTATTGCCTTTAAATATATACATATTAAAATTAATAAATTAAATTAAAATGCATATATATTTATATTATATTATATTATATTATATTATATTATATTATATTATATCATATCATATCATATCATATCATATCATATCATATCATATCATATCATATCATATCATATCATATTATATTATATTATATTATATTATATTATATTATATGTCATTTCCAAAGATATCAAGCCAAGTCAGGCCAGCAAGTATTTATTAAGCACCTATTCTGTGTCAGGTTTTCTATTAAGTTCTATTTTAAATCCATGACTTTGTTTCCAAATGATCTTCCTTATTTTCTCTTCTGTACTTTTAAAAAAATACCTTTTCTCTTTTTCCATTTTAGTTACCCTATCAATGGTGTCACCCCATCCACAAAATAAAAGAAAAAAACCAACCCCTTGTATCATATGTTGATAGGGAAACACACCACAACCACTTGGCCATCTCTGGAAATGTAGATCTCATTCTTTCCCTTGAGTTCACCTCCTCTCTGTTAGGAGGTAGACATCACGTTTCATCACCATTTCTTAGAATTCAAGGTTGAATTACACTGATTAGAGATTTCCAGAGGCCTTTAAATGCCAATGTGAGGAGTGGGACCTTTGCTCTTCTCATGCAGATAGATGGATGCTGTGTAGTTCATTGACACTCATCTGTAAAATGAAGGGATTGGCTTATAGACTGAAAGATGGAGCTGACCCTAAAGGTCATTTCTTCCAACCTCTTTCATTAGCACAGTGCCTAACAAGAAGTAAACTCTTAATACATACTTTTTAGTTCAATTTTTTTTTAATTTTACAGATGAGGATTGCAAGGATTAAAAAGGTTAGGTGATTGGAGTAAAGTTGGAATTCAAAATATACTATATACCTCGATGCCCACAACTTAAAGTCTCTTTCATCTGTGATCTTTTAAAAAAAGTGTGAAGTGACATTTAATAGTAATGATGTTAATAACAATGCTAATAATGATAGTAATAATAATATCTGTGTAATTCTTTAAGGTTTACAGAGTTTTACATTCTCTCATTTGATCCTCATAAAAATTGTTGTTGTTCATAGGTTTCAGTTGTGTCTAACTCTTCATGACTCCATTTGGGGTTTTCTTGGCAAAGATCCTGGGGTGGTTTGACATTTCCTTCTCCAGATCATTTTACAGGTGAGGAAACTGAGGTAAATAGAACTAAGTGACTTGCCCAAAGTCAAATAACTAGTAAGTAACTGAGACCAGATTTGATTTCAGAAAGATGTGCCTTCCTGACTTCAGGTTCTGAACTCTATTCACTGTGGCAATATTTTTATTACCCCATTTTATAGATGAGGAAACTGTGGCAAATGGAAGTTAAGTGAATTACATAGGGTCACAAAACTGCCATCCTCTACATAACACTGGTAAATATCTGAAATGGGATTTTTTGGGGGAAAAGCATGGTTTTTTAAAATTATTTTTTCCAGATTACATGTAGATGTAATTTTAATAGTCACTTTCTGACATTTTATGATCTGTGTTCTATTTCTCCAACCTCTCCTTCCTCCATGAGATGGAAAGTAATATGATATAGATTATACATGTTTTTTAACTTAAATACATATGTATATATACATAACATGGGTTATAAATATACATTCATAATACGTATTTTCATGTTCGGCATTTGTGATAAAAAGATGTAGGTCACTTATATAGAGACACATTCATGGAAGTAATAAAGAATAAAGGAATGGTATATTCAATCTGCATTCAGACTCAGTTCCTTTTATGGAAAGGCATAGCCTTTTCAATTATGAGTCCCTCGGAGTTTTCCTGGATCCTTGCAGTGCTGATAATAGCTGTCAATCATGGTTGATCATTGTATGTTTTTGCTGTATGAAGCACGATTTTGAACTCAAATTTTTCTTTACTCCAGGTCTAACACTATCCACAGTACCACAAGGGCTTAGAAAGTGCTGGCCATGGGTCAGAATTCTAGAAGCTGCAAAAAGAAAGAAAACAGATGTAGCCCTAAAGGTTACTACAATGGACCAGTGTTGATGTTAAGTACTTTCAAAGGATTTCTTATTCATCAGAAGAATATTCTTGCCTGCCTCAATGCACCTTTGGCTAAATCCCTTGGAATTTCCCACCAATGATAATTCCCAGATCTCCCAGTAGTCTTGTAGAGTCTAGTTGGAAGATGCCTTGGTAGAATTCTTGATGATTGACATATTTTCACTCTTACAATGTAGGCAAAAGAGCTTGTGAGCCATTGATGATGCTTGCCTCTCTTTGAGGAGAGCTAAAGAGCTGTGCAGTTCTGTTCCTGGATGACTTTCAGTTTTGCCACTAAGTCAGCCAGAGGGCTTCTTAAAGCCTCAGGTGGGATAATTGGTTTGTTTTTCTCAAACACTCTAGGGAGTATTAAAAAAAAAAGATTTCCTCCACAAATTAGCCTGTACCGTGCACTGTCAGCAGAGAAAACAACTCACCTTTGATCTTCAAGTCCCTCTCTGATGAATTTTAAAAAGGTAAAAAAGTCCAGGCTTTTTCCTGAGCTATTTATTTCGAATGCCTCCTTCCATTTCCATCCATGACATCATCTGTGAGATGGGAAATTTACACATAGAGCACTTTGGGTCAGTACTTCCCATACAGAAAATATTCAAGGGCATTAAGTATGGACACAAGGGCACAACTCCAACTTCAGTGCCCTCTCTTTCTCTATCTAAAAAAGCCTTTCCTTGAGGGAACCATATGTTGAAAAAAATGCAGAATCTAATCTTGCTTGTCCTGGAGGGCAGAGAGCAAAACATATATTACGCCCATAAGACCCGGAGCAGATTAATCCTATAGGTAAGCAATACTAGATGTCTGTGTTAGTCCCAGGAGACATGCCCCCTTGTGATCTTGTAAAAATCTCATTTAACTTTCATTAAAGTAGTGAAAGAGAGGGCCACAGGCTGTCAGTCCAAGCAAATTTCACAGCTTTTGTCTAAGCAGAGTGACTTAACAAGTTTAAACAGTTCAACACTGAACACTTCACCAGATAGCGAGCAATCTGACAGCTGCATCTCAAGCCCACACCAGCTACTCAGGGCACATGGATGACCCGAGTAATGTACCTCTTAACAAACTCAAATGGAAAACTATTGAAAAATGGAGTTTTTAAGAAATAGAAAAATGCCTTCAATTTCCTAAGAAGGATTTGAAGAGGCAGAAATGGGAAGGGAGTATTCAGCTTAACGATCTCATCCATTCTGGAAAAATCCAATTGGATGAAGAATACCCAGGATTCGGACTCTGCTCTGAAACTGAATGGACAACTCACAAAATGAGGTTCATCAGTACATCAGTATCTTAGACTAATTTTGTTCATGGATGATGAGTGGGCCAAGACCTGAAGGAGAGAAGATTGCTTTGCCTTTGGGAACTTGTTCATTATTTTTAACAACTCAAAAGCTTTTTTTTTTTTTCCTGTAGGAAAGGCCCATCTTTCTAACAACAATGTGCTTCTTTTTTTTTTTTTTTTGGAAAATTTTATTTAATTAATTAACTTAGGATATTTTTCCATGGTTACAAGATTCATGTTCTTTCCCTGCTCTCCCCCCAACCACCTCCTGTAGCCAACACGCAATTCCACTGGGTTTTACATGTGTCATTGAAATAGTCTTCTAATGATGCTGCTGTAGATGATTGTGAGTCATGGAATAACTATAGTAGCTGAAGAATTGAGTTAAACATCATTCAAGGGGTGCAATATTCACACAGTAGTCACAAAACAGGTACGAAGTGGGCTTGCACAACAGAAATATAATGCCCTCAAATATTCCTACATTTTTTCCTAGTATTTGAAAAACTTTGTTGTATTAAAAATTATGAGAAGAGTTTGGGGGGCAACTGGGTGGCTCAGTGGATAGAGAGCCAGGCCTGGAGACAAGAGGACCTGGTTTCAAATCTGGCCTCAGATGCTTCCTAGCTATGTGATCCTAGGCAAATTACTTAATCCTAATTGGTTAACCCTTAAAGCTCTTTTGCCTTGGAATTGATACTTGTATTCATTCTCAAGACAGAAGGTGAGAGTTATTTATTTAAAAATAGTTCAGGTAGCATTCTTATGGTGAATGGGAAAACAATCTTATGCTCTTGGATAATGAAAGCAAATAAAAGAGAACAATTGAAATACACTGATAAAATCATATTATCTGAGAGGCAGCATGACAAAGTAGATAGAGGGTCTTGGAAGAAGGAAGTCCTGGGTTCAAGTTCTGCTTCTGTCATGTATTAGCTATATGAGCCTGGGCAAGTTTTCTTTGCAGGGATTTCTTAATAACCTACAATGCAGATATGATTCTAAACTGGTAGAAGGAATTTCCTGAACAGAGAATAGTTCTTCTCTTTACCAGTGAAATCATAGAGCTACTTGTCCTTCTTCCTTTCTCCTTTCTCTCCAAGATTGAATTTAAAAAAAAATTTTTCATGAGTTCTATGTAATCACTGTGCCCAAAGGTGAGATTTTTAAAAATGAAAAGTAAAGCCTGGAAATATTTGAGTAACAGCAGTGTACAATAAGACATAGGGAATGGACTTAAGGCATTCCAAGCCAGCTGTCCATTTGGAGAGACACAAAGGCTGCCATTGGTCAGGAATGGGCCATATAATCCAGAGGGAGAGAGAGGATGACACATGGGGTGTGAATTCTATGAGACTGAAATGTCCAACACAGTACACATCATACTCATCTGCCATCACGAAGCTAACCTTCATCTTTAAACAAATAAATCTGTTAAACAGATCCATTTTCCCTGTCAATTGACGACAAAAGCATCCATTTCTGAAATCCTTATCAAGCAGTGTCTGATAATTGAATAAGTCTGATGAAAGGAATAATTTGTCAGACTAATGTGTTACAGTCAAGGAGGTCACAGAATCAGTTTAGACCCACAGGGAATAAGAGGAGACTATCTAGGCATGTGCTATTAACTCCCCTTGACATGATCACCTGATTTTGCAAGATTTTTCTTTTCTTGGCAGCATTATATGAATGTGGCTGACATTGTTACGTAAGGCCTTAAGGCCAGAAGAGAGTCCATTCTCTGTGCATTTTGCAGAGTGAGGGAATGCGAGAACATGTGCAGAGTGCTAAGTTTCAAACCAGATGTGCCAGAGAAAATTGGATGTTAAAGTTACAAATAAAACAAGAACTACATTGACTGTCTTTTTGCTGAGCTACTTGCTATATGGAAGTTGATATGTTCTGTAAGCAAAAAACTAAACCAAACTAAAAAATCCTTAAAATGCCTCTGTGATATTAGCTTATTATATGATAAATTTCTATAGAAGAGCATTGGAACAAGCCTTATAACTGGAGCCATTAATCATCGTGGGAGAGTATTTTCTCTTCTGCCTTTTTTTTTAAGCAAAAGATATTTGCAGAAAAGAATGATTTAGCAACAATTAAATGAGAAAAATGCCTATGCTGATGGAAATAGTCATTTGGAAACAATATATCAGGATTCCTATTTACAGCTTAGTATGTGTTTGGCCATCTATTATTCTTGTGAGAATGATCTTTTCTAGCTCTTACTTTTTCTTTGAAAATGCTCTTTTTTAGTCAGGCCTTGGGATTTTATCAGCAAAGGGAACTGGAATCATGGCATCCCCTCTTCTAGAACTTAGGATGGTATATGATTGTCCGAGGCACTGAAAAATTCAGCAACTTGCCAGGGTCACTTAGCTAGTCACTTGCAATGGCAAAATTCTTTACTCAAAGGATGTTCTTACTCTAAGGGTAGTCATATTATCCACTGTGGCAGATTGCTTCTCAAAGTTTTTCATACGTATATGAAAAACAACAAGAAAACAAAGAGGGAGAAAAAGAAAAGGAAAGAAAGAGGGAATAAGGAAAGTAAGGGAGAGAGGAAGGAAAGAAAGGAGATAGGAAAGAAGGGAGGCGAGAACAGGGAAGAGAGGAATAAAAGAAGAAAGGAAGGAAAAGAGTAAGGAAGGGAAGAAGTAAAGAAGGAAAAGAGGAAGAAAGGAAGGAATAAAAGAAGGAAAGGAAGAAAGAAGAAAAGAAGGGAGAGAGGACATGAGGAAGGAGTGGGGGAGGAAAGAAAGGAGAAATGGAAGGAAGGAAGGAGAGAGTCTTATAGAATCAAACAATTTATCTTATTGATGAAATTATTGAGACCCGGGCTCACAGGAAATCCCATTTTTGTTGTTATTGAATTCAGATTATCACTCCCTCTTCATGACTCTTCTCTTTGTATCATTTTCTTTCAAGTATTACATGCTGATAATATTTTTTCCTTATGGATTTTCATAACATGAGACTCTAATAGTATATTGAGGAAATTCTTAGATGTTTCAGAAACCGAAAAGGATAAACAGAAACATTAACTCTTTTCTACTGCTTTCTACTCCTTTCAACAGTGATCTTAAAGGTGGGATCACAGCATGGGAGAGAATGACTGAAAGGAAGATAGGAAACTTGATTCCATTCTGGCTTTAGCTATTTGACTGTGCATAGATGAGTGAACTTTTTCTGGGCTTTAGTTTCTTAAGAGGTTGTATTAGATGATTGCTAAGCTTTCTTAGGACATGAAAATTCTTAGTGTTAAAAAATTTTATTCAATACCACCAACATGTCATTAATAAAATGGCTGTGGGGCAGCTGGGTAGCTCAGTGGATTGAGTGCCAGGCCTAGAGATGGGAGATCCTGGGTTCAAATCTGGCCTCAGACACTTCCCAGCTGTGTGACCCTGGGCAAGTCACTTGACCCCCCATTGCCTACCCTTACCACTCTTCTGCCTTGGAGTCAATTGACTCCAAAACGGAAGGTAAGGGTTAAAAAAATAATAAAATGGCTGTATGATTTACTCATTGCACCTTACTCATTTTTGTAAAATAATAGATCATTAGATGAACAAAAGGCAGTTTAAGGTGGTAGATAGATAGGGTGCTGGCCTGTCAGGAAGACCCCATTTTAATCCTGCCTCACAGATTTTCCATGAGCAAGTTCTATAATCAGTTTCATTTTCCTCATCTGTAAAATGGGAACAATAATACTTTAAGCATTTACTACACATGCTTATTGTAAAGATTAAATGAAATAATATATACACATACACAGAAACATATACATACATATATATGCAACAAAAATGTTAGTGTTACTAACGTCAAAGATTTTTATGTCTATTACTCTTATTGTTACTTTATTAATGTGGAATAATAGAATATAAGAGCTGAAGAAGAATTTAGGCATAATTTAGCTTCCTCTCCGTTCTTTACAGAGGAGGAAATTAAAGATGAGAAGGATTAAGGATGTTGCCAAAGATCTAATGATTTTGTTGTTCACTAGTTTCAGTTGTATCCAATTCTTCATGACTCCATTTGGAATCTTCTTGGCAATGATATTGGAGCAATTTACCATTTCTTTCTCCAGATCATTTTATAGATGGAGACATGATGGCCAACAGCATGAACTGACTTGCCCAGGGTTACACAGCTAGGGAGTGTCTGAGGCTGGATTTGAACTCCAGAAGATGTCTTCCTGCCTCCAAACCTGGCTCTCTATCCACTGCACTATGAACCTGTACTAGTAAGTAGAAAGGTTGGACTTGAACTTGGAGCTCCTGATTCCCAAGGATTCTATCAGTGTGGAATACCAAGGAAGACTATCAGTATGTACCTTAGAACTTTTAAAATACATAAAGATTGAACTTCTACCTTATATAGAATACTGTGATGTAGCAAAAGGTGGTAGGAGAGGAAGGAAATAAGCATTTATATGGTGCCCAGTATGTGCCAGGAACTGTACTAAGTGCTCTTCTTCTTTTTCTTTTTCTCCTCTTCCTCCTCTTTTTCCTCCTCTTCTTCCTCCTCCTCTTCTTCCTCCCTCTCTTTCCTCCTTTTTTTCTTCCTCCTCATTCTCTTCCTCCTCATTCCCCTCCTCCTCCTTCTTCTTGTTCTTGTTCTTGTTCTTGTTCTTCTTGTTCTTGTTATTTTCTTTTTCTTCTTTTTCCTTCTTCTTGTGTCTTTTCCTTCTTCTTTCTTCTCAAATATTTCATTTGATTCTCACAATAACTTTGCAAGGTAGATGTTATTACCTCTATTTTACTTTTGAGGAGACTGAGGCATACCAAGGCTAAGTAACTTGCCTAGGGCCACACAGCTGGTAAGTATCTCAGGCTATATTTGAACTCAGATCTTTCCTAACTCCTAAATCCCTCACTCTATCCACTGTACCACTAGCAACCTCTAAACAAACAAACAAATTCCTCGAAGAGGGATTTTTGAATGGTTCTCAGTACTATTATTATGATTAGGCTTAAAGCATTTATGGTACATGTATAACTTGGTATGAGTGCTTAATGTATTTCAGGTTAACCGTAGTTGTCAACAAATTGGTTAATCTCTCCCTCTCTTTTTGGTATATATAGATATATGTATATTTGTGCATATTCTCTTTATTCCAAACTTTGTTCTCTTTCTCTGGTTCTTTCTATGGTTCTGTCAAGAACATCTGCCAATTAATAATCTGTTATCAAATGAATCTGTTTTGCAGACCCTTCAATAATCTCAAAGTGGCCACTAAACAAATCTATGCCTGTTTATAAGGCAGCCTTCTAATGCCTATGAAATTCCTAGTGACATCTGGCATCCTTGAAGCTCCCATTCCCAGGGACCTGCCTAGCACTCTATGTTACTCTGCCTGCAAAAACGTCCTCTGTGGGAGATTCACCAGCACTTTCTGGACTCTCCACATTCCTAAGCCAGATGTTTCACAGCCAAATATTTTCTCAGCTGGATAGAAAAGCACAGTGGAACTATAGTCAGCCATGGTGGGAATTATCAGTATCAATGAGACACTTCTTTTCTACTTTCACATGGGAGAATAGTAGAAAAATTTGAAATATGAACCTCAGGCCTGCCTCTAATATACCTTAATAAATTCCAGGTTCAGAGGGGCAAATGCAAATTGACACACACAGACTACACAGAGTGCCAAAATATGGAACAGATTCCAAAGTTATTACTACTTATTCTGCTTCTAATCATATGTTCATTCAACCTTTATGTGATAAATGAACTATCGTTGTATGTTTGCCTTGACATTTATGAGTGCCAAAAATAAAGGGTCTGATTTTTTGGTGGAAGTCCACTAAAAGGCTTAAGGTAGCTGGGGTGGCAATGGAATAGAATAATTTTTTAAAAGCTTTGAAGTCTTAGAATTTAATCAAATTTGAAGACTCACTTAAGAATTAGAAATCTTGAAGGCACTAGGGGCATTCTGGGGCTCAGGCAAATTTTCCCCCAATACTATACTTCAAATGAAATTCTTATTCATTTGGATGGTTAATGAAATAGGATATTTTGCTGGAAGTCTCCCGGGAAGAAGAAAAGGTCTCTTTGAATATGCGGTATTAAAAGAATACTAAATAAATTGGAACACAAGAGACTTTCAGTTCAGGGTAACTTTGAAAAGTCATGGCTTTTGAGCAAGGGAAGAAACCTATTACTTCTTTGATCTGCTTCTCTTCTCCATCTGCCTTGAAGCTATTAGGGTCCCCTTCTTTCTGAAAACTTGTTTTGAGTCATTCTTTTTACCTCCTTCTTTTTCTACTTAATATAATTTGAATAGGAATAGCAACTAATTCATGCTGTGTCCCCCCCCCCCAGTCCTCTTTGGGGGGCAAAAGGGAACTGCACTAGAGAGGGCTGTGTTTTTTTAAAGACAGAGCCCTTCAGCTAGTTATGCACTTGAAATATGCCTTCTCTTCTCAAATTGGGTGTGCCTTTAGTTTTATGGTAAATTTTATATTGATTTTCTGAACACTTATTCACTTATATGTTGTCTCCCTCAATAGATTATAAGTTCCTTGAGGACAGGAAAATTATATGTTTGTTTTGGAATCCCCAGTACTTAGCCAACAGCTGGAATATAGTACTTTGTAAATACCTGCTGATTGGTTTACTGATAACTTGAAAAACTAAAGTTTTATGGTGTACCCAGCTTTGAAAATATAATTTTTTAAACCATCATACCAAAGCTCCTCAACCCTCCTCAATCAGAGCTAAATAGAGGATTTCTTCTAACACATGGTAAGTACTTAATAAATGCTTGTTGATCAATTGATTGGCCTGGATTCAAGTCTTGCCTCTGTCATGAATTTGATATGTGACAATGGGCAAATCATTTACTATCTGAGTGTCCTAAGCAACTCTGAAAGACTATGAGTTGTGTAGGATTTGCTCTGTTGCAGGTATTGAAGGGATTTCCATTCCTGGCATTCCCTATATTAATACAAGAATTGCACCTGCCCCCAAAGAGCACAATCTCTTGCACATGCACACACACGCACACACACACACACACACACAAACACAATAGATACACTGCCTCTGTGTTTTTGTACATGCTTCAGCCCATGACCCCATGTCTCAGATGGCTTCCTTTCTCATCTTTCTTAAGGAGAAATTCTAGTTCCTAAAAGCACAATTGTTTAAATTTAATTTAATGTTTAATTAACTATTTATTATACATATATAATTAATATATAATATATAATTAATAAATTAAAATAAAAAATTAAATGTTTAAATTTAAATTATTAAATAAAATAATATATATTATAAAAATTTCTTCCAATATGAAGTCTTTTCTGGTAGCCCCCCCAGTTTCTCTTCTTTCAACTTCTTGCCATCACTTTACATCTGTGTCATTTTTAGCTACTTTTAGATACATTAGAACCCCATTATGCTGTTTAAAGGCAGAATGTATTGTTCCAGGGTGACTTGTATACATTAAATACCTAATAAATGTTTGTTGAATTGAATTATTCATCTGCTTAATTAATGCAAAACTCTTTTAAAAGGTTCATGAAAACTATTATCATTACTTCTTCCACTTTTCTATTCCTTCAAAAAAGATCTTGTTTACTTTGTAGTTTACTTTTAAGAGCACTTAGAGGCACCATCTAGTCCAACTCCCTAATCAGAAGGTAGAGAGCAAGAAATTGAGATCCTAAAAGGGAAGTCACTATAGACTATAACAGTGGTTCCCAAACTTTTTTGGCCTACCACCCCCTTTACAAAAAAAATATTACTTAGCCCCCTGGAAATTATTATTTTTTTAAATTTTAATAGCAATTAATAGGAAAGATAAATGCACCTGTGGCCATCACCGCTTCCCTGGATTGCTGCAGCACCCACCAGGGGGCGGTAGCACCCACTTTGGAAATCACTGGACTATAAGATCATAAATGCATCTAGGTGGCCCATTGGATAAATCATTGGACCTAGAGTCAAGAAGACTGGAGTGCAAATGCAGCTTCAGATACTTAGTCTCTGTGTGACTAAGAACAAGTCATTTGATTTTTGCCTCCATTTCTTCATTTATAAGATAGGAATAATAGTAGTATCTACTTGTCAGAGCTGAGGGGAAGATAAAATGAGATAATATTTGTAAAATACTTGGGAAAATATAAATTGTAGCTGATTTAATTATCATTGTAAATATAGAGTTGAAAGGCTATCTAGTCAAACCATCTTATTTTACAGAAGATGAAACTGAGAACTGGATAAGTTAAGTGACTTCTAAAAGACCACAAAGATTTTCAGTGTTGCCGATGAAATTTGAACCCAGGTTGACTCCAACTCCAGTATTACTTACTGATCAGTGAGAAACCAATTTAGCTTCCAGATCTTCAGCTTACCTCAGTTCTATGAGAAAATGGAAAAGCCAAGAAGCACATTCTTTGAAAGAGAGTTTCAGTGTGTTTGGATAATTTTTATTTGTATTACTATTTCCATTTCATTTATATTGGTATGTGGCCATGGCTATTAAAACATTTTTCATATTGAACAGAAGTACCCAAGAGTAACTATGTTAGAGAGGACACTTTTATGACCTATATTGTGACAGGAGATGAACAAAACTCTTCAAATATAAATATTCTTTAGGCAATTGAGTCTTCATTTATTGCTCACATCAAAATGAAATCACTTTCCTCTGCTCTGACCCATTTTCCATGCACCTTTCCACTTTAGAACTGGCCCCAAATCAGGGAATACTTGGTGTCCTGCCAGTAAGTTCTCCTGAATTTCTAATGTGCCTAGAAGCCAATTAGCAGACAATCAGAAAGCTGGGGAGAATGTTTGTAACTTAAAAAAAAAGAATGGGAAAACCCCAAACAATAATAGCAAGTAAATTTAAAATAGTCTAAATTTATAAAATTTATCAAATAAGGAAAAAAAATTTTCTAGAGAAAGTGAGTTTGAATAATCATCTAGTACTGAAGTTCCTATGTTTTTCCCCAGAACCTTCTGTACCTGTAAATAAATACTTGTGGACTCTTTTCTTCATCTTAAAAGAAAGGCAACATTTTGTTTGGCTGGAGTTTGTAGAGAGGTAGTGGGAAATGGCTTAGAAAATGAGTTAGAGCTTGAGGATCTTATTTTCCCTAGGATCCTCTAAATCATAATTAGAAGTGACTATAACATCTTAGAATAATTCTAAGATTACAATCTATGCATTACATTGAAAATCATTCTAATGCACACCTATAAATCAAACTTCTTTCAAATTTCTGAAACATCCAAATACATACGTATTCAACTAAAGCTTTCTTATGTGTCTCAATGACACAAAATCATAGTATAGTAACTTAGATTTGGAAGAGACTTTAAAAACCAGCTAGTCCAATCTGAAACTGAAAAAAATCACTCCAGTAACAAATCGAATTATTGATCATTCTGTTTTTTTTTTTTAAGCCTTCCAGTGAAGGGAAAGCCCCTATCTCCTAATAAAGTCCATTTAGATTGTGGATAGTCCTAGTTAGTATAAAAACCATTTTTCTTTTAATTTAAACTATCAGCATAATTGACATAGGAATAAAGGACCATTTATTCCTATGCTGTCTAGTGTTTTCAATAGGAATGGATGTTGTATTTTGTCAAAGGCTTTTTCTGTATCTATTGAGAAAATCGTGTCATTTCTATTAGTTTGATTATTGATATAGTCCATTATGCTGATAGTTTTCCGAATATTAAACCAGCCTTGCATGTCTGGTATAAATCATACCTGATCATAAAGAAAAATCTTTGTGATAACTTGTTGTAGTATATTTGCTGGTATTTTATTTAAGATTTTTGCATTAATGTTCATTAGGGAAATTGTTCTATAAGTTTCTTTCTCTGATTATAGTCTTCCTGGCTTAGGTATCAGCACTATATTTGTATAATAAAAATAATTTGGTAGGACTCCTTTGTTTTTTTTTTGTCAAATAGTTTGTATAGTATTGTGATTAATTGTTCTTTAAATGTTTGATAGAATTCAGTTGTGAATCCATCTGGCCCTGGAGATTTTTTTTCTTAGGGAGTTCATTTTTGGCTTGTTCAATTTCTTTTTTCTAAAATGGTATTATTTAAATATTCTATTTCCTCTTTTGTTAGTATAGGCTATTTATATTTTTGTAAATATTCATCCATTTCACTGTGAAAGGAAATTCTTTATTCTCTTTGTCTATTTTGAGTTAATAAATCAAGAAACTCCTACTCAACATTTCATTAGCCATCAAGTAAGAGAATTCACAAGTCACTTACTTAGAGAGCTCCACCCTTTTAACTCAATCAGAAAAAAACGAACAAACTTGTGAATCCTTTAATAAGAGTTACACCCTCAGAGGATGAAAGGTGGATCCCACAGACACTGCCCCATTGGGCAGTGCTAAACAATTTGGAAGTTGTGATTGGCCCCTGTGAATAGAGGAAGGGACAGGAAGTGATTCAGAAAAAGGATTATAAAAAGTCCTGAATTTCCTATCCAGAGGTCCTTTGGCTTGGGTCTTTGCCTTGGAGCTTCTCCTAGTGATTTGGCTTTTCGAGGTGGCTTTGGACTTGACCTTTAGCTTGGACCTTGACTTTGGCTCTTGGACTGCTTCCTGGAGGACTGCTCCTGGATCTTCTCCTTTGAACTTTATCTTGAGTGAGTGACTAGTTGGCCTTCCCTTCTTGGCTTCTGTAGAGATTAGTTCCAGTGAGGTCTCCTTCTCCTGGAGGAGGCTGCTTTGGTGGAACTTTTGTATAAGACATCACTGGGTCCTCTGGCTGAAGGTTAATGAGCCCTGTCAGGGCTGAGCCAGACACTGGAGCAATATTTTGTGTGATAGGCTAGACATTTTCTCTACCATCTTCTTACATTTTTCTACTTTCACTATTTCAACCTCTTTGTAAATAAAAGCTACTAAAAGTCACCTGACTTAAGCTATAATATTTTTAATTGGTGACCACAATATTACCTTAGTATTCTCATATTTTAGTCAAACCCCTAAATTTAATTCCTTACATCACCTAGATTATCACATTCATGCTATATAATTGGACAAAATAGCTTCTATTGATTGCTTTAATTTTCTCTTCATTAGAGGTGAAATTATCCTTTTCATTTCATTTTGATACTGGTAATTTGATTCTCTTCTTTCCTTTTTTAAAATTAAGTTAACCAATAGTCTATCTATTTTATTCTTTTCTTTTATTTTTCATAGAACCAGCCCCTAGGCTCATTTATTAGTTCAATAGTTCCTTTACTTTAATTTTATTAATTTCTCTTTTGATTTTTAGGATTTCTAATTTAATCTTTAATTGAGGATTTTTTATTTGTTCTTTTTCTAATTTTTTAGTTGCATGCCCAACTTGTTGATCTACTTTTTCTCTATTTTATTGATATAACTATTCAGAGATAAAAATTTCCCCTGAGACTTCTTTGGTGGCATCCCATAAATTTGTATATGTTGTCTCCTCATTGTTATTCTCTTTAATGAAATCAGTGAGTGTTGCTATAATTCATTCTTTGACCCACCTATTTTGAAGAATTAGATTATTTAGTTTCCAATTTATTTTTAATTTCCCTTTCTATTAACCCCTATTGATCATAATTTTATTGCATTAGAATCTGAAAAAGTTGCATTTATTACTTCTGCTTTTCTGCATTTGGTTGTGAAGTTTTTATGCTCTAGTAAATGGTCAAATTTTGCATATATACCATGTGATCCTGAAAAGAATGTATATTCCTTTTTATTCCTATTCAGTTTTCTCCAAATATCTAATGAATCTAACTTTTCTAAAATTTCATTCACGTCCTTTACTTCTTTTTTATTTATTTTTTGGTTAGATTTATCTAGTTCTGATAGGGAAAGGTTGAGGTCCCCCAGAGGACCAACCTAGGAGCATTATATTATTCTGGCTTAAGAAAACTGCTTAACATCATAATAATTAAATAATTCACCAATACCTTTTTTTTTTAACATTTATTAATATTCATTTTTAACATGGTTACATGATTGATGCTCCCACTTTCCCCTTCACCTCCTGCACTCCCCCCACTGGTTTTAACATGTGTCATTGATCAAGACCTATTTCCAAATTGTTGATAGTTGCATTGGTGTGGTATTTTCGAGTCCACGTTCCCAATCATGTCCGTCTCAAACCATGCGTTCAAGCAATTGTTTTTCTTATATGGTTCCTCTCCTGCAGTTCTTCCTCTGAATGTGGGTAGCGTTCTTTACCATAAATCCCTCAGAGCTGTCCTGTGTCATTGCATTGCTGCTGGTACAGAAGTCCATTATCACCAATATCTTTTTTTTTTTTTTAATTTACAAGTTGTTTTTTTTGTTTTTGTTTTTTTGTTTTTGTTATTTTTTGTTTTTTAATTTTTTAAACCCTTAACTTCTGTGTATTGACTTATAGGTGGAAGATTGGTAAGGGTAGGCAATGGGCATCAAGTGACTTGCCCAAGGTCACACAGCTGGGAAGTGTCTGAGGCCAGATTTGAACCTAGGACCTCCTGTCTCTAGGCCTGGCTCTCAATCCACTGAACTACCCAGCTGCCCCCACACCAATATCTTTTAAAGGATACTGTTAAGGGCACCCCAGTGGCTCAGTGAATGTGAAGCTCTGGGTTCAAATCTAGCCTCAGAAACTTCCTAGCTTTGTGACCTTGGGCAAGTCATATAACTCCAATTTTCTAGCCCATACCATTCTTCTTCCTTGGAACTGATTCTTAGTAATAATTCTAAAACAAAAGGGAAGATTTTTTTAAATTAAAGATATTGTTATTTAGTCATATCTGACTATGACTCCTTTTGAGATTTTCTTGACAAAGAAAATAGAGTGGTTTGTCATTTCATTTTTTAGCTCATATTGTAGATGAGGAAAATGAGGCAAATAAGAACAAATGACTTGTCCAGGGCTGCATGGTTAGTAGGTGTCTGAGGCCATATTTGAACTCAGGGCTTCCTGACCCCAGGTCTTAAGCTCTATCCACTGTACCAACTATCTGTCCCAATTTTATATTATCATTATTATTATTATTATTATTAAGTATATGTTTCAGATTTAAGTTAATGGTGTCATTAGTGCTAAATTAATGATTTTATATAAGTTATAATCAATAAAGCGATGGTTCTAGTTGTAATAAGTAGAAGAAAGAGTTTATCCCTGGGCAAGAGGGCTACCTCAAAGTCCTTAAGAATGTTTGAGATGTAACTGTGTAGTGATAGTCTTTTTCTAGGAATGTTCTCACATTCTTAGCATTATGGAAACCCCAGTGTTATGGAAAATTGGTATACTGAGACCTGAGATAGAAAATGGGCAACTTACATCCTTATTAATGGTTAAAAAGTAGGAATTTATGCTAGATATGCTAGAGGGTGTTATGCTATGATCTGAGAATCTCGACTGATGCACTCTTAAGTTAGATTTAGAAATCATCTTAGAAGCCAAGATACTTAACCTCAAGTGTATCAACTTGCTATTTTAAATATTTTGATAGCAGTATCTTAGTATAAATGATTTCCTCTCTAATCCTGAATATCACATTTTATGTGTTAGGAAAAATAAACATTAAGAAAAGGGACTCATAAGTCTTCCGCAGGCTTCCAAGGGGGTCTCTGACACAAAAAGGTTAAAAATCCTTGGCCTAGAATATGAGAATAAACTCTAGTTTGTCATTACATTTTTCAGCATTTATGTCTTATAAATTAAATTATTGTGTTTAAGGAGCTAGTGGAATAAAGTTCTGGATTTGAAGTCAAAGGACTTGAATTCAAATCTAAGTTTTATCACTTACCATCTATGCCATCTTGAATAAGTCATTTAAACTCCCTGGATCTTAGTTTCTTCATCTATAATATGAGGAGATAGGACTAGATAACCTTGGAAGTCCAATTCATCTCTTAGTCTATATTCCTATGATTTTCAGAAATTTCTTCAAAATCTTTGCTGAGATTCATTTCTTAGAAAAATTGAAGGCAGAGCTGATTTCCTTTAGATCTACAATTTTTTCCCTAAGTAGATTCCCTGTAGATTTCAGGGAAGTCAGTTGTAAAATCTATGCAATCAACCTTGTAAAGGCTCTTAAAATTAAAATTATTTAATAGTTAGATACAGAGTTCAGATAAAGAACCTATTTAAAATTCTGCTGTTAATAAGGACAGACATGAATCTCCATCTCTTCTCTTTTGCAACCTTAGGACAGTGACTAACCTTTAAAGCTCGGTCATGCTTAGCTAACCCAAAGCTTTTTCCCTGGGGAACAAAGTCTCCTTAATTGTGCCAGGGTCTGTTGAAGGATATCAAGAGTGACCAAGTCACAGAGTGTGTGAGTCACAATGAAGAATCATTATTGGCATTCTTTTGCTCTTTTTCAATGTATTAGCTCCATTGTTCAGTGCCTCAGTGGAGGCGCTCACTTCTTAATATCTTGTTTCTCGTGGTGGGAATATAAACTAAATATTATCATTTTTTCCCCCTGAGTCTTGGCCAAATTTCTGTTAAATAACACATGCACCATTAAATGATTTGCATGCCTGTGGGAATGGAGCTACATTTTGTAACTTTCTCTATGGATTGCTTATCTTTTTTTTACATCCGCAAATTCTCACAGGTTGTCAAGAATCGTGTTATGAAGGAGGTCAAATTCCGCTTTCCTTCGCATTCTCTCTAATGAAACAGCCTAGGAAAGCACTGGCCCAGAAAAACTGTCCCTCTTGCCTGGAAACCGTGTGGCAGTTATGAGTGATGGTTAACTTAGAGAGTGACATCTGGTGTTGGAGGATGTTAAACACTCACAAAGGAAATCCACTGGCTTCATGGTTGCTGTGGCAGCAGCTGGCTGGCAGAATCAAACATCGGCATAAAGCTTGCCCTTGTCTGACTTCTGTGCTTGCAAAAAAAAAGAGGAAAAAAAAAAGAAGGAGAAAAAGAAAGCATCTGTCCAGCATCTGTTGCTAGGAACCTTGTATCTCTTTAAAAAATGGAAGTCTGCTTTCTGTTCACGGAAATTGTCAGTTTGCTGAGTGAGACTGCAAAGAATAGTATACTAGCAACTATGAAAAAGTGAGACATTGTAGATTTCCATTTCAAACCAAAAGATGGTCAAAAAAGTGAAATTTTATGTAAATTCTCTCATATTGTCTTTTACAAATAATCCTATATCGTGCATTGGTTTCAAGGCAAAAGAGCACTAGAGTCTAGGCAATAGGGGTTAATTGACTTGTCCAAGACCCACCGAGGAAGTGTCTGAGACAAGATTTGAACTCAGGACTTTCCTGCCTCTGGGCCTATCTCTCCATCCACTGAGCCACCTAGCTGCCCTACTCTTGTGTTGTCTTAAGTGTCTTTCATTTTTTTTTCTTCTTTTCCACTAGAGATCTTTACTATGTCCATGTATTTCATCAGAATTCCTTCCTTCTAAAATCATACAGCAGGTCTGAAAGGGAACTCAGTTATCCTCTATTTAGACCCAAAACCAAGGCTCAAAAAAGGCCTTGGAAAAATAGAGGTAAAATGGCTGGCCAATGCCAAATCTCCTGACTTTCTGTCCTGTGTTCTATTCACCATTACTATAATGTGGCAAGCATAAAATGCCAACAAATATTATGGAAAGGCCAATGGGAGGGATTTCTGAAACTTTTTACACTTCCTGGCCTTATTTGATCTTTTCCAATAACCCCAATATTCACATACCCATAGAAAGGACTAGTGATTCAGACTTCTACCTTTTCAATTTCCCTGTACCTGTCTAGGTTTATTTCTTGTATTTTAATTTAAAAATTAATTATTTCACTTTAACAATTAAATTTTTTTTTGATTTCCAAATTCTTTCCCTCCCTTCAACTCCTTCCCTACTTATCGAGAATATAAGTAACATTATATCAATGATACATGTGGAACCATGTAAAATATATTGCCCTTTTAACCATGTTGCAAAAAGTAAGTAAATAAGAAGCAAGAAACATGAAGAGAGTGAAAAATTCTGCTTCAGTTTGTACTCAGAGTTCATCATCAGCTCTCTTCTGGAAGTAGATAGCAATTTTCATCATGAGTCCTTTGGAATTATCTTGGATTATTATCTTGATCAGAGTAAATAAGTCTTTTACAGTTGCTGATCTTTATAATATTGCTGTTATTGAGAACAATATTCTCCTTTTTCCTGCTCATTTCACTTTGAATCAATTCATCTATACCTTCTCAGGTTGTTTTGAAATCATCTTACTTGTCATTTCTTATAACACAATAATATTCTTTCCCAATCATATACCACAACTTTTACAACCATCCCCCAGTTGAGAGACATTGCTTTGATTTCCAAATCTTTGCCACCACAAAAAAAATTGCTATAAATATTTTTGTACAAATAGGCCTTTTCGCTTTTTCTTTAATCTCTTGGGGATAGAGACCCAGAAGTAGTATTGCTTTGTCAAAAGGTATGTATAGTTTTATAGCCTTTTGTTGTTCAGACATTTCAATTGTGTCTGACTTTTGTGACCCCATTTGGGGTTTCCTTGGCAAAGATACTAGAGTGGTTTGCCATTTCCTTTTCCAGCTCATTTTACAAGTGAATAAACTGAGGTAAACAGGATTAAGTGACCTGCCCAGGGTCACATAGCAAGGAAGTGTCTGAGGCTGGATTTGAACTCAGATCTTCCTGTTTCTAGGCTTTATCCACTGTGCCACCTCGCTACCACTTTATCCTTCATTACTTATCTTGTAAGGTTGTGACAAGGGAAGTACTTTACAAACTTTTATATAATATTATTGTGAATTGGGTAAAATATCAACACCTATATCTTCCTATAATAATCAAAGACTAAAATTATAATGATGATAATGATGATGATAACTATTGCATATCACTTTAATATTTCAAGAGAATTTTACAAATATTGACTCATTTTATCCTTACAGCAAACCCAGAACATAGGTGCAATTATTATCTCTATTTTTTTACAGATAAGGGAATCAAACTAAATAGAGGCTAAGTGACTTCCCTAGTAAAGCATGAATGGTCAGAATCTGAAATGTCTTATTGTAAAATGTAAAATGTCTAAATAAATAAGGAACAAACACCCCACCGCCTCCAGCATTTATGTGCAGCTCTTAAAAGAAAGAGTCCCATGAGCTATCACAGAATAGGAATTTCTAGTGAATCTAGATTGGAAAGAGACCATAGAGAAATTTTATTATCATCTTGTAATTTTCCACATAAGGAAACTAAGGCCCAGAGCAATCAAATGATTGAGCCACGGTTAGAAAGGCAAGAAATAGCAAAAATGGGTGGGATTTCCCATCTCCTGACTCCAAATCTAATGCCTGTTTCATGGCACCCTCCTGCATGCAGCCTGTTTACTTGATTGTGTCTCATCATTGCCTCTTCTCCAAATCAATGAAATATACTTATGAAAGACAAACAGATGTGCACAGGTTTTTGGCTCCTCTCCTATAGCAACACATTTTTTTCCCAAGATGAGAACTTGAGATTTTACACCTGTATGTTTCCAGCAAAAGAAAATATATCTCCAGAAATCAAATTGCCCAAATAAATAGATCTATCTCTATATATTTTGTCTCCCTATTTCCCCATTCTTCTTTTACAACAGCAATTATTTTTTTACATAAACTGACACTCTGTCAAAAGAAAAGTCCTTTTTTTTTGATGCTTATGGTTTTTGTTGTTGTAATTCTCTAATGAGGTATCAGGCATCTTTCATAAGACAGTTCCATATGGTCCTCTATAAAACAAGACTAAAAAGAGATGCCCTCTTCTTTCATCAGGAGAGGAGAATAATCTTGCTGAAACTTATGAGAAGAAACAAACAAAAAAAGAGAGGGGGAAGCTCATGGAAACCAGACATAGTTAGTGAACAGTTTTGGAATTTCAGCAACAAATGCCTTAAGAACACAATAACTAACATTGCTCCAGACACTATTCTAAAACCTAGGTAGAAGGATACATTTCTTATCAAGAGAGAATTGGCTTTCCTACAATGATCTCTTCTTTATATTCAGCAGATGACTTGTTCTCTCCTGCTTTTCTTCCTCTTTGCAATCCACATTATCCTCACCTCATAACATATGAAAAAATATACATTATAGGGGTTAGGGGTACAGTGTCCCTGCAATCTGGAAAATCCTCATAAAAATTTTTGGCCCTCCCTTTGTACCAGAGAAGTCTGAATTTTTTCTTTTTTTTATGGGGCATTCACAATACCTTATTGTAAAATTTAGGTGAAGTATTTGTTCATAGGCTACATGTAGGTCAATGTTAAGTAAAAATATTTACTGAAAGAAAATGAAATAAATATGAAAAATTTGAAAATGAAATATTTCAGGAGAATAACACTGAATATACTATAAGGTAACATTATACATAACAATATGATATTTTATGCATTTCTGAGTTACTAGATTTTAAAAGATATCTATGTTTCTAGCCTCTGCTAGCTTTTGTGTTCTTTTTGCAAACTTTAACTTTTTATTTATTTTAACATTAAAAAATAAATTTCATGTACTTGTGATATTAAAAGATAAAATATGTTGGCATTATACAATACTAAACTTATATTTTATGCATTTCTGAATTCCTAAACTTTTTCTAAATGGCCGGCTGCCCTTTGTGTATTGTCTATGGCTTCTGCAAAGCTCCCCGCTAATTCCCATTTAACTTCTTATGCCATTTAATGTCTTCTTTCTTTTTTTCTACTTTCTTATAATTTATTTATTTATCTAGAATCTTTTTCCATGGTAACATGATTCATGATTTTTCCCACCCCTCTTCCCTTCCCTGGGTTATACACAAATCATTGTTCGAAACCTATTTACATATTATTCATATTTGCTGTAGAGTGATTTTTTAACTCTAAAACCCCAATGATAATCCGTCAAACCATGTGATGGATCATTTGTTTATCTTCTGCATTTTTTACTCCCACAGATCTTTCTTTAGATGTGAATTATTTTTTTTCCCATAAGTTCCTCTGGATTCTCCTGGATCATTGCATTGCTACTAGTAGAAAGTCTATTACATTCGATTGTGCCATAATGTATCAGTTTCTGTGTTCAAAGTTCTGATTCTGCTCATTTCAGTCTGCATCAATTCCTGCAGGTCTTTCCAGTTCACACAGAATTCCTCTAGTTCATCATTCATTTCAACACAATAGTATTTCATCACCATCAGATACCACAATTTGTTTAACCATTGCCCAATTTATGGATAATCTTTTGATTTACAATTTTTTGCCACCACAAAAAATGCAGCTATGAATATTTTTGTACAAGTATTTTTCCTTATTATCTCTCTGGAGTACAAACTGTTATAAGAGAATTATAAGAGCTATTACATTCCTGAAGTTGTCATTTGAGGATTTCTTTCTACAGGTGATTTGTGAATTCTTTGAATTTCAATTTTATTTTCTTGTTTGAGGATCTCTGGGCAGTTATTTTTGATAATTCTTGTAATATGATGTCCAAGGCTTTTTTTTAATCATGGCTTTCAGGTAGTTCAAAAATGCTCAAATTGTCTCTCCTAGCTGTATTTTCTAGGTCGGTTATTATTTCAACAAGATATTTCATGTTTTCCCTTGTTTTTTTCATTCCTTTGACTCTGCCTTATTGTTTCTTGATTCCTCATTCAATCATTAGTTTCTAGATGATCAATTCTGATTTTTAAGCCCTGATTTTCCTCTTTCAGTTTTGGATCCCCTTTTTCAGTAGGTCCATTTCTTCTTGCATCACTTTCCTTTCTTCTTATATCACTTTCATTTCTCTTCTCCGCTTTTCCTCAGCCTCTCAATAATTTTTTGTAGTCTTTTTTGAGCTCTTCCAGAATTTATGTCAAATCCATATTTTTCTTTTGGACTTTGCATGCTTTTCCTTTGCTTTTGCTGTCCCCTCTCTCTCTGTATCTTGCTCTTTGTTGCCATAAAAATTCTTTAGTTTGGTGCTTTTTTTTTTGTTTGCTTAATTTTCCTATCTAATTATAGGTTGGCTCTATTTTCCAGGAAGCTGGAGTACCTTCTTAAACTTTGGTCCTTGCTTGCTATTATTCTCAGCTTATTTTCTGGGTCTGTTGGCTGAGAGCTCTGGTAGCCCCCTCCCCCTGCTGATTCAATTGACTTTTGAGTTTCTGATGGCTTAAGGACTTGCCTTAGGCTTGGGTGTAAGTTTTTTTTATCTCACTTTGACCTTGATCAGGTCAGGGACTGATCAAATTCTAGCCCCTGGTGTTATATTGAATCTCTGGGAGCTTGAAGATCACCTTTGATTGACAAATAAGTCAATTGGATGGAATGTTCCCAGGGAAGTCATGGGAAAGACAGGAGGAGGGCAGTTGAGAATCCTGAGAAGGGGTTCTGGGTCTTTGACCTGTGCTGAGGCTGGAGATCAGTGGATCCTGGTCTTGGAGTGAGGGGGTGCAAACATCTCTCTGCAAACTCTTCCTGTTCTTGAGATACTGTTCCAACCTGTACCTCACCACCACCTTGGTGTCTACTGCCCCTAGATATTAGGAGTTTCATCATCTAGATATCTAGGTTTCCCAGGGCCTGGGAGGGATCCGGGAAGTGGGCAGGAGACGAAGAAGAGGGTGGAAAGGGTGGAAATAACTCAACTGTAAGGCTGAAGATATATTGAAGAAGAAGTCAAAGATATCCCAGCAGTTTACCTACTCTGGTTTAGTCCTTGCTAGGCTGAACCAGAGGGAAGCTACATTGATTCTTCATCTGCTAGCAGTTGAGATTTTCATTAGTAATCATTAAAATAGGGTCTCCTATACCACAGTCCTTTACCCTAATCCTACTTGTTTAATATAAAGTTTAAAGTACCTTCCTAAAGCAGTGTCAAAGCTTGTTTTGGGAAGGGAGAAATCACAATCAGAATACAAGGCATTATCCTAGCTAAAGAGCCCAAATCAACATATCAATTAACCCCAGGTGGGTCCTGAAGGGATATACCTCTTAGACCTGAAGGATCCTGCCTGGGCAACTATTATAAGGGAGAAGGGTCATCTTATTTCTCTCTGTACATCAAGTTACCATCTCAAATAGATCAAAAGACCTCCCATAATTATAACACTGGCTTAGCCTCAAGTTTTTGGACTTATTGTATACTTGATCCAATCAGGCATACCCTTGATTGCCCTATCTTAGAGTTCTACCCTGAGCTTTAGGCAGAAGGATCAGTACTTAGTGCTTAGTACTATCAGCCACCCTGAACTATGTGCTATGTTCTTATCCCAAGCCCAGACTGGAAATTTTGGCTTTGCTCTGGGTCCACACAGATCAACCCACTTCGACCCAGACTACCCTGGGATGGAAATCCAGACTTCTCCACAGGTTTCAAATTTCAAGGGATGTGGGTTGGCTTATACCACTATTTATTCAGGCAGGATCTCAGGATCTGAATGTTGGCTTGGACTTAGGTTCTGAAAGTAGGACAGCAGATATGGTGTGTGGGAGGGGGTGACTTGCTCTTGACTTGCTAATGTTTTATTTCTTAATTTCAACCTAGGATATATCAAAACCATTATGGGTAAAGTCATGCTGTAGAAGTGATATCTGTATTTTCCCAAATTCTTTTCCAAAGAATCCTCCCTCTCTCCCTCTTTGTATCTCCCTCCTCCCACCCCCTCCTACTCTCCCTCTCTCCTACACCTATGTGGCTTAGTGGATAAAAAATGCCAGGCCTAAAGATGGAAAGTCCTGGGTTCAAATCTGGTCGCAGATGCTTCCTAGCTTTGTGACCCTGGGAAAGTTACTTAACCCCTATTGCCTAGCCCTTACTGTTTTTCTGCCTTAGAACCAATACAGAGTATTGACTCTAAGACTGAAGGTAAGGATTTTTAAAAAATAAATGAAAACATGCCAAAAGATAATTCTATGGCCACTGAGGATAAAGGAATTGAATCTTGCTTTAGAAAATTTTCTTCTTCCACTGCTCCCTCCTTTTTTACCCCTACCTCTCTAACACCTTTTCATCATTTTTTGCAACCCTTAAGCATTTTGTTTATGTAACTCTAGGGGCTGCTATGTTAGGTTCATCTTATGATGGAGCAGATTTCAAAGGCCTCAATTTTTTTAGTAAATCTACTCTTGCGGAAGGGTGATTATGAAACATATGAATTGATCATGATTATGACATGGAGTCCCATTGCCAACAGTCCCTGGGACCCTGCCTTGAGAATCACCACTTTATTACATGTTAAATCAAGTCTAAAACTTTTTGAATGGTACTTTCCAACTGGTACTTTCCACCATTGCCATTTTACTAAATAGACTTGGGACAACCAGCAGCACCTTTGTAAGGCTTCCTACTTCTTCCTCTATGAGACCTGATAAAATAGAATGTACCAGAAAGTACTAACAGAAGAAACTTTTTTTAATGGGATATGTTATGTTTGTAATAACAGGGATGTTGGGAAGCTGATGGACTGGCCTGGACGAGGAATCTGCAAGACTCCCTCACCACCCCACAAACTAGCTTGAGTGAGTAGGGAGGGAGTAAGGTACTCCTTGCTCACTAACCCCTACCCCCAAGCTGTTGGTTTTCAGTTGAAGATGGAAACAGGGCAGTGTTTCTTCAAGCAAGATTCAGCAAAGGCAAATCTGTAATAATGTTCTCTTTCTCAAACTTATATTCCCCACAGGTCTGATTGAGGGACAAAGGAGAAGCTTGATCTCTTGATGATAAGAATTGAGAGGGATCTGACTTCTTAGGCTGGCAACTGACAGGAAACAAGCTTAATGACTTTAGTGAATATACCCAAACACTACTCAGACACTATTACTAAAGATAAAGCTTATATTGATAAAAAGAAGGAAGGGATAGGCAAGGAGGGGGTAAGTAGGATTTGTATAAGAACTGGGAAGCCCTGAACTGTCAGGTAGAAGCTGCCCCTCCCCACTGGGAGGGAGTGGCAGATCTTTAGCTAACTGGCCCTCTAAGCTTATAATAATCAATTCCAATATCTAAATAACTAAATAACTATGATATTGATGCTGGAAAGGTCTAATCCTACTAGACAGGCAAACTCCTGAGTAGAAACCACAATGGCTTTTGCCACTATGGCCTCCCAGGCAAACCCCAAACTGGGAAAGCAAGCAGAAAGATCTGCTCACCTCAACCCCCAGGAATCAACTGTTTAACTCCTTTTTAACTCTCCCCTCACCCAGAGTTCTCCAGGGGGGGTCCCCTGGAATTCTGGGTGAGGCTTGACCCTATATCCTGCAGGAATTCTGCCATCTTCTATAATACAAATATAATATCAGGAGAAAAAAAGAGAAAAGTTTTATGAGCTGAAAAATTTTCTCTAATTGTGTTCTTTAATAGGAGCTTCAGGATTTTCAGCATCATCCTTTTTAAAATTTCTTCTCTAACCTACTTGATCTTGACTTTGAAATTAACTCAAATTTAGTTTCCTTACTCATGAATTTGCCTGGTGGGGCTACTCCATCTTATACCTTTAGAATATTTCTTCAAACAAGATTATGGGAGTCTAAAACTTAGATATTTTTCTTCTGTTCATGTACCATCTCCCCTATCTAGGGATTCAGTTAATCTCAGAATATTCACTCTGAACCCTTTGTCATAGCCTGAGAAAGTGCTTTTTGGTCCCAGACCAGACCCCAATACTAATACACCCAATAATATGCCAAGATGTAGCGCTGGATGGTGAAGACATGAATCAAATTCAAATCCTGTTTCTAGTATTATATAGCACTAGTCATTGAACTTCCTAATATTCCCCAGCAACTGCAAGATGCAGAGTAATTGCTGATACACATTGAAGGAGACATTATGGTACACTGGAAGAACACTAATTTTGGAATCAAAAGGCTTGAGATCATATCCTGCTTTACTACCTCTGTGACCTTAGGCAATTCATTTAATCTCTCTATGCCCCAGTTTCTCCTTCTATAAAAGGAAGAGTTCCAACTAGGTGGTAAAAGTCTATGATCCTAGATGGAGATCACCTTTTCCACAACTTGTAATCTTAGAGCGTTGCCCAAAATACCATGGAACTAAGTTACCCCAATGATAGGGAATCAAAGACAAAATAAGCCAGTCCTTGATTTTAAAGAGCTGATATTCTATCTCTTGTTCTTCACAGAATTTTGAATAATTTGGAATATTAATTCTGAGGTAATGATGTCCCTGGATAGATGATCATATATAATATGATTGGCATTTTATATAATGCTTTAACATTTGCGAGTGTTTTATATGTATTAGCTAATTTAATTTTTATAATAATCCTGTCAAGTAGCTTTGATGTCTCTTCTCTCCATTTTACTGATGAAGAAACTGAGACTTTGAGAAATTTGGTGTCCCAGAGAGGCTAATGAACCCAAAGTCATGCAGCTAGTAAATGTCAGAAGTAGGACATGAACCTGACTCTTGTACTAATATTCTTTCTACTACTATCTTATTAGGTCTTTTTCCAGCAAGTTGATGAAAAAGACCTTTTTCCCCTGACAACAAATGAATCCTTGAATAAGATTCTGAGTCTCTTTTTCTTTTGATTGTTTCCTTATTATTCTTCTTTAACATATCTTAGTAGGAATGATATATTTGACTATGGGTGTGTGTGGAAAATAAGTGCCTATTATGCACCAGGTGCTTTACAAATATCTCATTTGATCCTCACAGCAACCTTGTTAAGTAGATGCTATTATAATCCTCATTTTAAGATGTAAGAAACTGAAGCAGGTAGTGGGTAAGTGGTTACAGAGCTAGGAAGCATATTCAAATGCACATTTGGATGCAACTCTTCCTCAGTGTAGGCTCAGTGATTTATTTACTACACCACCTCTTATTATAAACTGGTTATGACCTGACAAACAGAAACAGTATGGTGTAGGGCATAGTGACTTGGTCTTTGTGTCAAGAAGATCTGGATTCTAGTATGACATCTATTGGCTGTGTTTTCCTGAGCAAGTCATTGCCAATATAATGGGCATTCCTCAGATGACTCTCTAAGAATTGTATCACAATTGTTATATGTCTACCACAAGCATGTGAAGACTTCCTTTGGTGTAATGGGCAGATGAGAACAATTTGTTCCACTGACTATGAATGTAGCTAAAGAAGGTTTTATGGAGTGCTTAGAGGTTGGTCAGACAACAAAGACACCAAGTGTATTCCAAGTCATGGTCAGTCATCCTGAATTTTGTATTGCCACTGGACTTGATGACTCTGTCAGAGAGAGTGGAGTTGACAACTTTGTGCAACTCTGCCTCATCTAAATCCAGTTCATGGGGGCTGCAGGGTATCTTTACTGTGATGATTAGTATAATGTTTAAGAAATCAAGCAAAAGGACAAGAATGGAGATAGGAAGAATTATTTTTTCTTAGTCATTATAATTTCCAGACACAAGAACTTTTTAAAAACAGAGAGTTTGAATTCTTGAAATGCCAAAAAAAATTATTTTGCTTTTATATTTAAAACCCACCTTCCCAGAAGAGATGCCCAGAAGAGCCACAAGTTAGCCATGAAGACTGAACATTTGCTTTTTGTCTTCTAATTAAACCAATCTTCATCATCCTGTAGTTTTTTGTCCTGATTGGATGGCAACTAATCTGTTTCAGGGGTAGTGAACCTTCCATGGATGTTTCATGCCATGAACTAGGAGGTGAGATATTTGGTTCTGAACCCTATAAGACAATTTTCACTAGGGGCTCATATTATGTGCAGATCATTCACTCTGCCTTTACTTTTGGAGGCTGTCATAAGCTATACTTAATATATAAATATTTAATATATTCATGAGAAAGTACTTTATTGTATTTATAGTATGTGATCAATATGGCATTAGGTATTATCAGGAGATTACAAGATTATTGGAAATCAATAGATGGTTTTTTTGGTGTGTCTTAAAGGTGTTCACAGTTTATTTAACAAATTTAGGTACAATGCCACTGTTTTCTCTGAGATGTAGTTATGAGAATTATCATTGTTATGGATATTTAGAACTTTGAGGCAGGGAGTGATGATTTATTTTGAACCTATTAAAACATGTTTTAAGATGAATTCCCATTTTAGTTGTAGGATTTTTCTACCTATTTTTTGAGGTTGAAGAAGGCACATGATATCATTGGTTTGGAAATTAGTTATTATAGAATTATGGGGTCATGTATTTAGAGCTAGAAAGGATTTTAGAGGTCATTAACTCTAAAACCTTTATTTTAGAAATGTGGAAACAGAGATTTAGAGAGGATATATTAATTACCCATGCTCATGCAGCTAGTAAGTGTCATAAGTGGGACTTGAATCTAAGTCCTTCTGATTCCCAAGTCTAGGCATTTATCCATCACACTGTCACCTGGACTAATGATAAAAAAGAAACTTTGTACAATTGCTTGAGGCATTGTGGGACTTGATTATGGTCGCACAACTGATAAATAAATGTAAAGAAAGATTTATGAATTCAGGTCTTCCTGATTCTCAGAGCAGCTTTCTATTTCCCATTCCAGCCTGTCTCTCTCACTTAAATGATTAATAAATACTACACACAAACAACTAATGGTAACAAGCACATTTCCTATTAGGCCACAGGGAAAGATTGCAAACGAGTACTGAAGACTCTTTGATTCAGTTAATTGTTTGCATGGCTTATACTTTCCTCAATTTTGTGACTTCTAAGCAACTTAAAGGAAAGCAGCTAGAAGAAATTAAAATAAACAAAAACAACCAAATAAACCCAATTGAATTCAATGCTTAAAAAATTGATTTTATTCAACATATCAAAGAAAACACAAGCAGTTTCCCTTGGGCCTTCTTAGATACATGGGCACAAGCTTTAATTTTTGTACATAAGAGTTATATTCATCAGGAAGGAGACTTTTTTTTTTCAGCCTATGCCCAGACATATGTCTTTGTTTAATTGCTTAGCTTCAGTCTTTACTGTTTCTCAGGATCTTTAGAAAAATGTCATCAATGCCTGGGGGTTGTCTAGAACTAAGGAAATTCTGAGCCAATGGATTTATGTGAATGCCAAGTCAACAGAAAGAAATGAATTTATTGATTAGGTGACTTACCGTAAATGAGCACTCATGGTGGTGTTCTTCTATCCAGACAGCAAAAAGGTAAATGGAAAATGACCTGAACTAGTGCATTTGGAGCTCAATAAATATTGTTGACTGACCTTATGAAATAACATCAATTTCCTCTTGAAAGAATGAATCCCTAAATGACAGAACATTTAGGCTCCAGTTTAGTAAGAAAAAAATACACTTTAATGACAACATTTTTTTCCTTTTAACTTACATCAAAACCTACATTTCTCATACCAATGAGTCAATTAGAAAAAAAAATAGCTACATAATGTTCCAATGAATTATAAGAATTAAGAGAAGAAACCACTATAGCTTTGACATTTGATACAAAAAAAATTAAACTAAGACTGAGCCAATTTGGGATCTCATCCTTATAACACTATAATTTGGACAAGAGAAGATATGGTTAAAGATTAATGCAATTATTATAGAACCCAAGGAGTGATGAGAGTATAAATCCATTGAGCGATTATTTTTTGTATATTTAAAATCTCTGACAGCCTTTAATGTTAGAAAATCTTCAGCCCACATCCTGGATCAGGCCTTTCCTTAGGCAAATTGAAATTACTAGACACTGGGCAGCAATTGGAAAAAATATAATTACTAACATTTCTGTTGAACAAGAATTAGAATCTCTTTTCCTGAAACATGAGGAAACCAGCTTCCAGAATAGTGTGAAGTATGAAACATTCTTTACAGGAAAATTACAGGGTACTCTTTTCCAAACCTCAGGAAGTAATGACACAAATAATTAAGTGCCTACTCTGTGCAGTGTATTGTGCTAAGTTCTTTACAGATATTATCTCATTTAATCCTCACAAAAACACTGAGAGACAAGTTCTATTATTATCTAGATGTTGCAGCTAAAGAAATTGAGTCAGGCAAAGGTTAAGTGACTTACCCATTATCACATAGCCAGTAAATGTCTGGGGACTGATTTAACTGAGGTCTCTCCACCTCTAGGTCCAGTGCCCTGTTCATTTTGCCTCCAAGTTGCTTCAGGAAAAGATAAGCATTTATCAATGCTATATGTTATAAGAAAGGCAATGCTGTTTAGTAGATAGAGGACTGACTGATTTTGAAATCAGGAAGACCTGGGTTCAAATTCAATCTGGTTCATGCATGCTGTGTGACTTTTGGAAGGTCACTTAATTTCTCAATGACACACAGCTATCGAAGAGTACAAGTTGCAAAACAATCACCTCTAGACGTTGAGAGAGTTTCCTCCGTGGATGAAATTACAGATCTGGATCAAAAAAGAAACAAAAATAAAAAAAAAATTTAGAACAAAGAGTATCTATTCATGAACTCTTGATTTTTCCCTTAACTTTCATCAGGTACCATTTTGGACTTAATGACTAATACATTGATACCATGAAACATGGTACTATCTCCATCAGTACAGATCACACTTCCTTCCAGATATTCTCATGCTGGGGGATTTTCTGCCACATCCTTCCATGAAGCTCCATATAACACCTACCAAACACACTGGAGGTATTCCTAAGGTTCCTTTCATGTCTCAGGGCTAGATAATACATAGTTGTCAAAAAGGGGAGGTAAAGTTGGGAAGGAGGACAGGCTGCTACAAAGGAGGCCAAGAAGACAGGAAAGGGATGAATGGAGCCAAGAGGCTCTATGGTCTAAGTGCTCCCATTCTATGGTCTTTTATATTTCTATCAAATTATATTTTGATAATATAAGCATAATAGCTCAGGTCCTCTAGTTGGGGATATTCCTAGCATTCAGGAAGGGGTTTGCCCTAATTTAAATTTTTATTACTGTCCTGTTTACACCTATCCTCTCTATAGCTGAGGCAAAGATAAGATACAGAAAATGTTTAGGTAAATGAAGCAAACAAGATTTATGATAAATCATCATCTTGAGTCTCAGGTATGAGAAAAGAAATTTCACCTTGACGTTGACCTTCCTAAAGAAAGAGGATGGGTAAAATCTGCATATGCTTCCCACCTGTGTTATAGATACAAAAAACATGTACTAAATACTAGGGGTACAAAGGCCAAAACAAAAAACAAAACTCTCCAAACAGGAGCGATCTTTATCTTTAAATAGCATATAGTTCAGTAGTAATAAGGTGGTATAATATAGAGAGAGTGCAGGACGTGGAGCTTGGGAGACCTTGATTGACATGCTTCCTAAGAAATTTCCTAGGGATGTGACTTGCTAAAAATAACTTAAATGTTCTCAGTCTCAGCTTCTGCATCTCTAAAATGGCACTTACCTTGCAAGGTTGCAGTGAGAATCAAATGAGATAACACTTAAAATGTTTTGCGAAATTTAAAGCACCATATGTGTGTGCAATTATTATAATTCTTAGAATACACAACATTTACATACATACATATATGGGCATATATGTGTGTTTACACACATTTGTGTGTATATACACATTCACGGAATAGAATGATCTGGGGTGGGGTGGAAACTAACACTTGAGAATCTTGTATAAACCTGTCAAGTTGGCAATTCTGAAGTCAGAGAGTTTTCCTCACTCTTAAAGCTTGCTTATGTTCAGGATTCACTGCTTTTCAGCATGGATGATTTTGATATGTTCAATACTTGGACTCACACCTCTTTGGCAGTAATTTTAAAATGTGTGATAACTTGCTGGGCAAGTTCTATTCTTGGCACTGGACCCATTTTCAATCTAACCTCTTAATATTATGTGGAGCAAAATGAGATAATACATGTAAAGTGATTTTCAAACCTTAAAGTGATGTATAAATGTTAGCTATTGTAAGAAGGAAATCGACTCCCCTTTGTTTTGATGTTATCAATCAGGGACTTGGAGACCTTTTACCATTGAGATGTGCAGGCAAAGACAGGGCCTCAGAGAAAGGAAGTTGAAACCAACGAGATGGGAAACTGATCCCACAGGCACTGCCCCACTGGGTGGTGCCAGGCAAATTAAGGAACTATGATTGGATCTTGAGATGTGATGTGGGAAAGCTAGTAGGTGCAGAAAACTGCTTATAAAGGCGAGACCAAGGTTCCACAAACACACTCTTGCGCTCTTCTGGCTGGATATTGGAACCTGAGGGAGAACTCCTGTCAGTGCTGAGCCTCAATCCATCAGAATAGGATGGTAGGCTAGGCAACTCTCAACCTTTTTCCTACATTTCCTTCTCTTTACTATCACTACTTTGATGTAATAAAACTACTGAAGCTAACGGCCTCATAATTTAATTTTAACTATTACACTAATAATATCATTATTATATCAAAAATCATGTCTTGTTTTTATTTGTAATGATGATGATGATGATGATGATGATGATGATGATGATAAAACATAGCATCTCTTATTGATGAAAACTTTTCTAATTTACAAAATACCTCCCCTTTCAACAATTCCCTTTGGGAGATAGTGCAAAGATTCCCATTCTATGCACTAAGACACAAGGACTATCAGTGACTTGTCAAAGAAACACAGCTAGTGAGGATAAGAATCAGGATTCATAGCATTAAAAGTTGGAAGATATTCCCGAGGCCAAATAATCCGACACTGAATCAAAAATGGTCCTTAATATTTTGAACAAGAATTCATATGGTCTCTGCTTGAAGACCAGCAGTGATGGAGAATTTATTATTAACCTAAAATGTCCATTCTGGGTTTTTATGCTCTATGTCAGAGGATATTATTTCTTGAAGTAATCTGAGACTTACCTTTTGGCAACTTTTACCCAAGGCCTCTGCCCTCTGAGATAAAGCAAAGCAAGTGAATACACACAATAATGCTTCAAATGTTGTGATCCCTCTAAGTCTTCTCAATGAAAGAGACCTAGTTCCTTCATCCATCCTGATATGGCAAGGATTTCCACTCTCTCTTCAACTTGTCCAAACTTCTCTAGTTTTGATATAGTTTTCAGGGTCCTTCTAAACCTTTTGTGTTGTAAGAGGGAAATAGATTTGAAGCATTTTAGAAGCTTAGAGAGACAGGCAGGAGCTGAGATTCCAACTGGAACCCAGGGAACTCTCTCAAAAGGCAGTTGGGGTTTTGAAGTGTTGGAGAAGCCACTGACGGGAGAGACCTGTGGATTTGGGGTATCTCAAAGCAACACCTGGGACCTTACAACTGCCAGGATCACAGAGTAGAGGCTGAGATTTCTGACTTGCTTGGTGGACAAGCAAAGCCAATCTCCCTAATTTCTCTGAAGAGTTATTTGGCTGGTTCCTGTGCTCTTGGAGTATATTTGGACTACATAAGATCAAGACCATCAGATCACATCTGTGAGATCCCATTTTTCCCTTGTATCTCAGCAGCCTATTTAGAGTAGTGTAGGAACTTCCCAGATTATCAACTTTTAACCCTGAGCTTGATCGTTAGTGTTTTAGGTTGTGTGACCTCTCCCATCATTTCTAACCCTTTACGCAGCATTAAACCTGTCTTTAAAAAGCTTTGGTCCCAGTCTACTCACTTGTTAGTCTCACAGACTCCCAGGCTAGGTGGATTTGTGGTGGCAGTTGGTGTCTCTTCTTATGGGGGAACTCTTATGGGCAGCTTTAATATTACTAGGTGTAGAGAAAGGAGAGGAGGAGGACTGACAGGACAGGGCAACAGACTGGGAATAACAAACTGGGAAACCACAAACCCCTCTAAAGGACAAGGAATGGGAGATCATGGATTGGCAGTTGATACTAACTGCCACCACAAATCCACCTCGCCTAATCAGGGTTAAAAGTTGATGATCTGGGAAGTCCCTACACTACTCTAAATAGGCAGTTGAGACACAAAGGAAAAATGGGATCTCACAGATGTGATCTGATGGTCTTGATCTGATGTAGTCCAAGTATACTCCAAGAGCACAGGAACTGGCTGAATAACTCTTCAGAGGAAATCAGGGAGATTGGCTTTGCTTGTCCACCAAGCAAGTCAGAAATCTCAACCTCTACTCTGTGATCCTGGCAGTTGTAAGGTCCCAGGTGTTGCTTTGAGATACCCCAAATCCACAGGTCTCTCCCGTCAGTGGCTTCTCCAACACTTCAAAACCCCAACTGCCTTTTGAGACAGTTCCCTGTGTTCCAGTTGGAATCTCAGCTCCTGCCTGTCTCTCTAAGCTTCCAAAATGCTTCAAATCTATTTGCCTCTTACAGTGTTCAGAACTGAACCTTATACTTCTGATGTTCCTCTTGGACATCGGGGACTGGACATACTGTAACTACATGTCTAAAACTCAACTCACTATCCCTCTCCCCAAAACATTCCTTGTTCAAGATTTCCCTATTGTTGTTGAGGTCACCATCTTCTTAGTCATGTAGGCTCACAACCTATATGTTATCATGAACTTCTCAGTCACTTTTGCCCTCTCCCTTTCCCTATATCAAACCATTTTCTAAGTCCATTTGATTTTCATATCATCTTTCATATGTTATGAAAGTTGCTAGTTAGCTGGGCGCTACGATGGATAGAGTGTTGGGTCTTGAGTCAGGAAAATCTGAGGTCAAATCAGTCCTCAGATATTTACTAGTTATGTGACTTAGGGCAAATCACTTAATCTCTGTGCACTTTAGTTTCCTCATCTATTTGATCCTCACAACAATCCTATGAGGTAGGTGCTCTTATTAAACCCATTTCATAGATGTTTTCCTCTCATGAACTTATTATACTGATAAGATATAGATATAGATGGAAGCATTATACTGATGAGATGAGCTCTGTAGATCTGAGTCCAGAAGTTGCCCTGTGACTGGAAACTATTCTCGTCCCTTGGAAGCCTGTTTCCAACCTGTTCCCAACCTGTATCTTCCAGATCAAAGGCATATTGGCAACCTTGTTGGGAAAGAGTGAAGGGAATACTCAGGCATCAAAGACATTTCAAATATTTTGAAAGTACAATTACCCTATTCATCTGTTTTCCCTTTAAAACCCATATGTAAAGCCTGCCAGAGATCACATTACCCATTGGATGGGGTGTTAAGGTGTAATCTCAGCTGAAATAAATGGAAGGCCCTCATTAGATACTACAAATTAGCATCAGGGAAATTGGTTTCTTTTAATCTTCCACATAAGGAGGCAATTTTTCCATATTGGAATAAGAAACTTTGCATATTGATTGTTCCTCTTGATGGCTGAACTTGCACATTTACAGGACAAATGATGTTCTCTAAAAAGCAGACACATGGTAAATATCTAACTCCATAATTCCCTTTAGTAGATTACTGCTCCAGAATGCCAAATACTTCATGGCACAATTAATGCCTTAATGTCACATCCTGAAAACAATTCCCTACTTCCTTACGTGTAAGCTTTTAAAAATTCATTGAGTGGCACAAGCCCCAATTTTGGGTACAAAATGTTGCAAGGAGTTCCCTCTTGTATCTACCATCCTAATCCCTTACCTTGTGATCCGGGACAGAACTTCTCCCTTTTGTGGGACCTTGTCCATGGTAGGTGTTGCTTCCCTGGTAGCTAACCTTGGATTCCTTTTCTGAGAGATCTTCCCCACTAATTTATTCCCATGCTATTCTATTTGACTACCATCTCTCTGTGCAAAGGTAATTAACATCTCCCTACTGTTCACTCAATTAATTTGTAGACTTAAATTTACCATTGCTCATATTTTATCTAAACTACACATGTTCATCCAATTTATCCTTTCAAGTCAATCCCACTTAATCTTTTAATCATTATACTAGACCTTCTTTTAAACTCCATTTAATTTGTTTAAAATTATGTGTACCTGCCATGAACAAGAGAAAGCAAGAATTTTCATGTTGAATTATATAAATCAGATATGTAGCAAAATAGGCAGAAAATGAGAAATCAGGTCAGGTTTGGGGATGACTTAGGATCAAGGATGTGGAATCTGGAACGCCAGAAGAATGAACTACCATTAGGAACAATGTATTAGCATAATTTCTAATCACAAGAACACAAATTCTAGTCTCCAAACCATAAAGAAATAGGTTTATTATAGGAGGGCCAGTGTCACAATAAAGCTGGACTTCTGGTCAGGACCAAAAGACTAATACTATGAGAGACCTTCCTATGTAGCCCAAAGAATATCACAACTTATATACCAAGTTAAAAATAACCTGAGACCATGTTAAAAATAGAGAGATGTGGATTGGTTGAAGTAATAAGAAAATACTTCTCATTGGTAGAAGAAGTCATTTGATGATGTCTTAGAAGTCACTTGATGGAAAAGCAGGGAGTGGGGAAGCCTGGAGTAGGGAAGCAAAGATAAGAGTGGGTGGTGTTGGGTGATTATGATTAACTTGATACTACTGCTAACATTAAAATCTAATCCTCATATGGGGGGAAGGGGTTTTTTCACTCACAGAGACAAGGGTCAAAGGATTGAAGGAAGCAGGATGGTTTAGGCTTCTAGCATGGAATATGGTTACTGTCAGAGAAGAGGATGCTTGAGTGAAAACTGGATTGAAGATCAAGGTTTGGGTTCTTAGTCTAATTTTTTCTTGCTATTTGAACCTGGTTAAGTCTCATTGAAGTACCTTAGTTTCCTCATATGTAAAAAGAAGATGTTGAATTAGATTAGCTCCAAGGTCATTGGAGCTAGAAGGAACCCTGGAACATCTGGTACAACTCTTCATTTTATAAATGGAAAAGCCGAGGTTCAAAAATATTCATTACTTGCCCTTGGTCACATAGGTACACAGCTAACTGAAACAAATAACTATGAAAGGGAAGGTTTATTAAGACTTCAAAAACTCAAAAAAGACTATTTTAGCAAATAGAACTGAATAGTATCATATGATCATAGAATGAGAGTGAGAAGGAAGCTCAAAGTTCACCTATGCCAACTTTCTCATTTTATCAATAAGGAAATTATACCCAAGGGATTATAAGTAATTTATCCAAAGTCATGAAACTAGTAAGTATAACAGATTGGTTTTGAATTTGGGTCTTTTGATATCGAAGTCAGTGTTTTTATGACCACATGATGTAGTATATAATTTCTCAACAAGCTGTTGAGAAAGAAAAATATTCTGAAGTGTTCCAAAAAATAGACTATTCTTCATTTAATTGGGTAATTGGAAATAAAAAAATCTTCATACAAAAAAATGAACTTATGTAGATAAAGTAAGTAACTGAGTTGTTTAACCCGGAGAAGAGAAGCTACCTGAGAACTGTAAACTTAAAATTAATATACAATAACTCCAAATATTATATTTTATAAGATTTATTAATAATCACTTAGAGTAAAAGGGATAAAAAGACAAAAGTAAAAGCCTGAGTAAAGGCAACTTTTCCAGCTGCTAATACAGGAGAAGAGACCCAGAGGGCAGAGTTACAGTCAACTTATAAACAAAATGTGAGGATACAACGTGGGGGAGAAAGGAAAGGAATTCTGGGAAATACTAAAGGAATTCTAGGGAACGTGGTCCTGGGGTACAAAATTCCAACTACACAAGATACACATAGGATCATAGATTTAGAGTCGGGAGGGTATTTAAAGTCATCAAGTCTAGTCTTCTCATTTTAAAGATAAAGAAAATGAGACCCAGTAACCCTCTCAGGGCCATGTAAATAATAGTTATCTTCAAGAACTTTAAGGGATGTCTTGTGAAAGAGGAATAGACTTGTTCTCATATAGACTTAGGGGGAAGAACTTGGAGCAAGGAGCAGAAGTTGCTAAGAGGTAACTTTAGATTTAGTGTAAGGAAACACTCAACAATTATTAATATCTTAAAATAGATGCCTTGGAAGGCAGTGAACTCTTAAAGTAACAATGTCATTCCTCTCTTTTCAATAAGCTACAATGGCTCTCTATTTCATTTAGGATTAAATGCATGTAATTTGATTTAAGTCCTTAAACAAACGTGTCCCTGTTACCATTTTAGCTTGACTATTTCATTATTCTCCTTCATATACTCATCATTTTAGCCAAAAGAAATTATTATTCCTCACAGATGATACACCATCTTCTGCCTCTGTTGCTTTGCACAGGCTTTCTCTCATGCATGTAATGAACTCCATCCTCAACTCCGCCTTTTAGATTCCCAAGGTCCTTCCATCTTCTATGTGGTGTTTTCCCTGATACTTCAGGTCCTAGTGCTTCATGCCTCCAAATTATGTGGATTTATTTTGTATTTCTTACATGTCCAGGCACTATTCTCCTATTGGATATAAGCTCCTTCCATGTAGAGACTTTGATTTTTGTCTTTTTTATTCCTTACCTCTTAGCAGTTTTTGTTGTTTTGTTGTTTTCCCCCCTCATTTTTCAATGCACAAAATCTGATTCATCTACTTTTTTCTTTATTTTAGGACTGGTGGATAGAATAAGTGTGAATAAATGTTCTTAATGTAAAAAAGCAAAAATGATCTCTTTTGGAACCACTATTTTTGGGTATTTGATTTTTATTCTCATTTTTTTGGTTAAAATGGACATACACACGTACACACTTCTTGTTGTATTTTCTTTTATTATTTCTACCTATAACTGTATTCTTCTTCACAGACATTTGCTTTTTAGGTGGCATCCTCCTTTGTAGTATGTTTTATCAGCATTATTGACTGACTGTAAACAGCAGAAAAAATCACATTTTCAGAATCCCAATAATTTTGATTTGGTCTCCCTCTCCCACCACTCCTTTACCCTCATCCCTCAACATGCTTGCAAAATCAGGGGATTAGAACATCTCAGATATGGTCTTGAAATGACTTGGTTCTATAGCTTTTTACAGATTAAACACACACACACAAACAGAGCAAACTTTTCTACCTTTTCCTCCATTTTGCATTTTGTAAGAATGGGCATTGATGTATGTTGGAGTGGATGTATATGTGTTTATAAGCTGAGGGGGTGTTGATAGAGTGGTTGGAATGGAAAGAAAACATTTCTAACTTGAATAAGATTAAATTTTTAAAAAAATTTTTATGCTTAGCACATAAAAATATTTAAAAATTTATTAATAATGAATTCAAGTGAAAGCTGGACCACCTCAAATCACTTCACTTTCTGTTCTTTCTCAGACTCTAACTTTGTTTTCGTTCTTAAGTCTTGTTAGCCATTTCAACTTTACACTTGAATCTCTCATTTCCTTTTCTAGTCACAACTCATCTCTTGCCAAACCCCATCCTCCATTCCTATCATGACATGTAGAATTCCATGCTTATAGCAAGTCTCAAAACCCTGTTTACTATGTCCATTATAAATTTATGGTATTCATTCTCAATCAGGTAACCAGCAAGTCAGTCCTTCTATTTCCTCCCAGCACCTCTCACAATTGATTCCTTTTCTCATATACCACAGAAGCTATTCTAAGCCTCTCTTTACCCCTCAGGCCTTCCATACTTCTCCACTCTATCCTGTAACCAAAGACTTTTTCTCTCACTTTACTGCCTTCCTTATCTTTTTTCCGTTTTAATCCAAACTCCATTCAACCACTAAAATGATTTCCCTGAAACAGAGTTTTGACCAAGTCCTGCTTTCCCTATTTGATAACTCTCAGTGACTCCCTATTATCTCCAGAATCTTCTATTTGGTGTTCAAGACTCTTTATAACCACCTCCCCCTACCTTTCCAATCTTCCTACACCTTACACTCTACCATATATTCTTTGACCCACTGATATTGGGTTTCCTTGTTCCTAGAACAAAACATTCCATTTCTTGGCTCCAGACATTTTCATTCATTCTCATTCTTGCTTGGAATGCTCTTTCTCTCCTCATCTCTGACTCCTGGTTTCCTCCAAGTCCCAAATCTCATTTTTTAATACTATAAACCCTTCCTATTCTTTCTTAATTTTAGTGCATTTCTTCTGTTAATTATTTCTTATATGTCCTGTGCAGCTTGGTTGTACATAGATGTTTGATTATTCTTTCCAAAATTAGATTGTGTGCTCCCTGAGGGCAGGGACTGTCTTTTGCCTCTTTTTAGATCCCCAGCATTTAACACAATGCCTGACACATAGTAGATACTTAATAAAAGTTTATTGACTGACAGACAACTTCATTGAGGAAATCAAAGATATCCAACAGGAGGTACTTTGATTCTCCTCCCCCAAATCTTACATTGGTCCTATTAGAAAATTATGCCTGTTTTATAGCCAACTATTAATAAATGATATTGATATTTAAGATTTCTTAATTTTATGCATGGCATATGTGGTTTTGAAAAAAAGCAGTACAAAAAATAGGGATTACTTTTGTCTGGTTGCCCTTTAAAAGTGCCAAATTACAGAATTTCTATGTGAAAGGAATCTCAGAAAATGCCTAGTCAAACTTATCACAGAATTAGAATACTTTTCCTTTAAATCAATTAAAAATGTCCAAGAGATTGGCTGAATGATAAAAGAGCCCACTTACTACCTGTCAAGTTAGTTATTTTCATTTTTTGGACAAGTCAGTGTTGTAGATTATCACCATATATTAAACCTAAATGTGTCTTTTTGTAACTTTTACCTGCTAACCCTAGTTTAACCAATTAAACTTTTTTTAAGTTTACTTATTTCTTTTTTTGTTATATCAAAATTCCCAAGTAAATGTCTCCCTCCCTCCCCTTCTATAACTATAGAAGACATCATTTGACATATCTATATATCTACATATGTCTTGTTTATTTCTATTTATCAGTTCTTTCTCTGGAGGTAAATGTACACAAGTCATTCTTCTAACAATATTTCTGTTGGTTTTGCTCATTTTACTCTTCATAATTTCATGTAGGTCTTTCCATGTTTTTTTTTAAATTAACCTGCGTATTTCCTATGGCCACAGTAGTATTCCATTATAATCATATGCCACAACTTGTTTAGCCATTCCCCAATTGTTGGGCAGCACCTCACTTTCCAATTCTTTGCAACCACAAAGTGAACTACTATAAAAACTACTATAAATATTTTATAATATTGTAGTCTTTTCCTTTTAGCTTGATCACCTTAGGAAATAAATCTTATAGTGGTATTGGTGAGTCAAAAGGCATACACAGTTTTATAAGCCTTTGGTCATAATTCCAGATTGCTCTCCAAAATAGTTGAAGCAGTTCAAAGTTCCACCAATAGTTTAGGAGAGTACTCATTTTCCACATCCCTCAACATTTGTCCTTTTGCCATTTTATCATTTTAGCCAATCTCATGCCTGTGAGATGATACCTAGGATAATAATAATAATAATAATAATAATAATAATAATAATAATAATAATAATAATCCTCTGGAACCATGAAAAAGAAATCTCTTTTCCACATGACAGTTCTTTAAATCTATAAAGGCAATTGTCCCATAGGTTCCCTTAATTTTCCCTACATGATTTGCAAATCATTCCTAGAAAGTTTAATTATATCTTCATGGGATAATTCAGTAACCTCACCATAAATGGGTGACGTTCTAAGGACATGTCCAGATTACTAATGCCTTTTCAATCCAATCTCCTCCAGAAATGAACCTAATGATCCAGATAGGATCTAAAGAGGCCAGCAGGACTATCACATCTCTTGTTCTGGTCACAATGCTTTATACAATGTGTTAACACAGCCCAATTTTGCGTTAGTTATTTTGGTTGCCATATCACACTTTTGATTCATGATGAATTTCCATTTCTTAGATGAAGTGCTATTTAGCAATTGTTCCTCATTGCATTTCTGAAGCTTATTTTTAATATTCATGCATAAGACATAATATTTTTCTCTATTAAATTCATTTTATTAGATATAATCCATTAATCTATTTTTTTAGTTATTTGGGGATCTCAATTGTTACCTAACATGGAAGATGTCCCACTCAACTCTTTTTAGTTTGCAACTTGGATAAGCATGCCAATTAAGGCTCCCTCAAAGGTACTGATAAAAATTCTGAATAGTACAGGACTAGGGAACATGTGCCTATGATGGGCTCTTTGCATAGGATAACTTTACTAATTTTCTATAGTACTTAGCTTGCTGTTATCTTTCTCACCTATTGACATGAATAGCATGAAATAATATACATACACATACATATATGCACAACACATTATACATACATAAATGTATATTCATATGCACACATATATTCATATATGTTTACAGCAGAATTACATAATATAAGCAGTTGAAGGGAGCCCAGAAGTATCTAGACCTAATTTGACCAAGAATCCCTTTTATAATATCCTGACAACTGGTTGTTCTGCCTCTATTTGGAAACTTCTAATGAAAGGAGACTGACTACCTCCTAAGACAGATCATTTCTCTGTTAGGAAAATTTTCTTTACCTTGAGTCCAAGTTGATCACTCTAAAATTTGTACATATTTAACCTCATTTTTCCTTCTTGGGTCAAACAAAATATATCAATTTCTTCTTTAAATATATGACAGAAGATCTCATATTTGCCCTAAGTCTCAATCCAATGAAATGAAATTAACCAGGCAAAATAGTCTTACAAACAATTTATACATATATAAATTGGAAAAGGGATAAATAGAAAGAAACTATTTTTGAAAAGATCTGGGGATTTTAATGGACTACAGTCTCAACATGAGTCATCAATGTGATGTCAAAGCCAAAGAAGCTTAAGGTGATCTTGGGGTACATTAAGAGGGATATAGCATTTATTTTGTATGTAGAAAACAAACACCCCAAATTGATTCATATTCAGTACTGTGCTGATGAATATTTAACAAGTAAATCTCCAAATATATATGATACTCTTAAGTTTCATCTACATTATTAATATTTTCCCTAAAGTCCAGATCAATGGTATCAAATTCAACTAGAAATGAAGGCAGTAATCTGTACAGAAATTCTGGCTGGTCACATATTAATTTAATTCTAGAAAATAATAATGTCTATATTTTATTATATCTACTTATCCTGTTAAATATCTCCCAGTTACATTTTATTCTGCTTTGGGCAGCATTCTGGAGTGTTATGGGTCTCTTATTTGACACATCTGGTCTAGAAAAATATCAAACAAGACTTTTTGGGTTGCATTTGCCAAATTTTGAGTTATAAATTATCAGAATGAAAATTTAACATTTGGCTCTTGTGAGCTGGTATGGTTTGCCTGCAACACATCAGTGTTGATATTACACAGTGAGTATATTTTTAATTCTCTCCTTTGCCAAAGTCCTAGCCATAAGCCAATACTTAAGTCTTAACACAGTATTCTTTAAGATGTTGTGTCAGGAAAATCAAAAGTTGACTTGTGAGAAAAGGAGCCTTGCCTCTCTTCTAGGTGATCACTCTTCTTTGGAATTTAACTATGTGAATGGGTCCTAAACGCAAGGTCTTCTTATAGGAGAGAATGCAGATGCATTACCCCAATCTCCCTGGTCTCAGCAATAAGTCTTTATTGTTAATCTAAAATCTTAAGTTATTTTACCCCATGGCATCAAGAGAGTATAATAGGTAAAGAAAAAGGAAAAATAGAATCAAAGTGGAAAGTATGCTGGAACCCATTCAAAGTGGTTGAATTGATGAAGAATGAATCACAGACAGTAAGTATTCCACTATGTGATACTTTATGTAAAAACAGGACTGGAGCTCATAATTTGTTATAATCCTAAACCTAAACAGACATAGTTAAAAAGTGGATGATGTACATGATCAGGATCTTGTAAGACTGTATTATTTTCTTAATACTTACTATTTTTCTTTCAAAATTACAAATGCCCACGATAAACCCAGCATACTGATATCTGTAGCAGAGAACTGACCCTTGAATCAGCAAGTAAGTTACATGGTAGTGAATCTTTCTTCACTTTTTCCAATTTTTCCTTTTTTATTTTCGCTCTCCTTACAGATTGCTCCCATACCAAGGAAGGGCAATTCCACTTACTGGCATCTGTTCCCCTTAAACCATAACTGAAATAGTATAGGCTGCCGGCATCACGCATGAAGAAGAGTATGTGAAATATGGTGCCCTGACATGTTGCTTTTGCACGCTGCCTATTTTGGGGGCTTGTACAGAATGTTTAGCCAACGCCATCATCCAATGGCTTGCTGCTCAGAATGCTCTTATTCTTGGAACGCAAACTGGATCTGTGATGGTGTGATTCAGTAGTCCAAGCTGTGAAAACAGATTCTTCATTAGCCTAGCATCACTGTCATTATGGTGATGTGTTTCATTCCATGGAATGAGTGAGCATTTTCCAACACCGACCAAAATAGCACTGCGTGTCTAGCTAGCTCTCCAGTATGCACAGCAAAGATGAAGTGGGGAGAATTGGATGTCAAGTATTCCTCTACCTCCCCTCCCCTTTTTCTAGGCTGCCTAACAAAAGGGAAAAAGGATGGATCTTTTGGATTCTTGGATGATGGGGATCTAGATTCTCACAGACTCATACTGTCTTGTCCATTTCAGACCTTGGTAGAATTTCAAGATGGGAAGGAAGAAGCCTTTAGAAAGCCTCTCTAGCCTGAGGACCAATAGATGATCTTAGAGATGACATATGTGGATACTGAGAATCTATATGTATCTTTCATCCCCAGGCTTATTCCCTCATGTTTTTCCCCACAAGAATATTCTTTTTGTGCTGTGAAATATTAACTTCAAATGCCCTTTTATTCATTTGAAATATCATAGGTAAGGAATAATATTGAGTAAAAAAAAAGTCCATTTATCTATCTTTGGGCACTGAATAATTTATTTATTTGTCATTTTTAAAAAAATCTTTACCTTTTGACTTAGAAGTGACACTAAGGATCACTTTTTTTTAAACCCTTAACTTCTGTGTATTGGCTTATAGGTGGAAGAATGGTAAGGGTGGACAATGGGGATCAAGTGACTTGCCCAGGGTCACACAGTTGGGAAGTGTCTGAGGCCGGATTTGAACCTAGGACCTCCCATCTCTAGGCCTGACTCTCAATCCACTGAGCTACCCAGATGCCCCTTTCAAGGTAGAAGAATGTTAAGGGCTAGGAAGTTGGGGTTAAGTGACTTGCCCAGGGTCACACAGCTAGGAAGTGTCTGAGGCTAAATTTGAACCCAGGACCCCCTGTCTAGTGGTCTCTCCACTGAACCACTTAGCTGCCTCTGAAGCATTTATTGAAAGACAATGGTTGAAGTAGTTGATAACATCCTAGACTTGGAATCAGAAAGAGCTAGACTCTCATACTATTTCTAAATCTTACTAGCTGTGTTACTTAGCACTTACCGCAGTGCCTAGCATATTGTAGGTGCTTAGGAAATGTTTATCGATTGATTGTGTGACCAAAGGTAAGTCACTTAATTTTTTTGAGCCTCATTTTCCTGTAAATAGGAGATCATAAAGCCTATATGTATATATATATATATATACATATATATGTGTGTGTGTGTGTGTGTGTGTGTTTGTATGTGTGTATAATGTTTTGTTATTGATGTTCAAACAAGAGTCTTTTCAAATGTAAGTGTACAAATGTATTTATAGAAAAATTTTTATAAATACATTTATATTAATCTGTTCTCATTAACTTCTTTTTTTGTTTTCTCTTTTGACTGGTAAAGTTGTCATTATTAATGCTACTTCCTTCAGATGTGTCATCTGTATAGATTCTAACTTACATTACCGGATTGATTTCATATTAAATACCTTGACACAATCTATATTCTAGTTTAATTGGGCTACTTGGTGCTAACTGGACACAGACATGAGGGATAGATTTTTATTAGAGTGTACAATCCCTTATTTTTTTTAAATGGGGAACATTTATTAAATATTCACTTGTCAAGGAGATTGTTTTTACTTATTAAACTGAGAAACTAAAATAGCTAAATTTAAGCCTACTACATATGCATAATTCCTACTTTAAAACTAAACAACAATTCTTTAAAACTAAAAGTGCATGTCATGAGTGGAGTGGGGAAGGAAAGGCATAAGTCTTTTTATAACACTTATTATGGGTCAAGCACTATGCTAATATATACAAATATTATCAAACTGTATCCTCAAAATAACTTAGGGACATAAGTGCTTTTATTTTCTTCATTTTATAGTTGAGGAAACTAGAAAAAAAGAAACAAAAAACAGAGGACAAATGACTCACCCAGAGTCACATAGCTAGTAAGGGTCTGAGGCTGGAATAGGACTCAGGTCTTCTTGCCTATAGGCCACTAGCTACCGTATCGTCTAAAAAAACTCAGTCACTTATTTGAAGCCGTCTTTGAAATCACTTCTTTCTAACTTTAATCTGTAACCAAGGTAATTGTGCAGTCCTTCAACATCTTTAACAGTAGTTGTTCTTATTTTAATTGCTGGTTTATAGGTTCCTTGGATCCCAAGGTTTTCCAGCAAAACTCTGTCATCTGAGTATAGTTCTTGATGATTAACTTTGGCATCATATGTTTATTTCATTTAGAATTTTTTTGAATAAACCCTATCTTCAGTTTTAGAATCAATATTGTGTATTGGTTCCAAGACAGAAGAGTGGTAAGGGCTAGGAAATGGGGGTCAAGTGACTTGCCCAGGGTCATATAGCTGGGAAGTGTCTGAAGCTAGATTTGAATCTAGGACCTCCCATCTCTAGGCCTGGCTCTCAATCCACTGAGCTACCCAGCTGCCCCCATCTGTCAGAATTCTTTGGAGCTCACAGTCATCACTAATTGGTAAATTTTCTTCAGCTTCTCTTTCAATCAGGAAATGTGTTGACTTTGAGTAACTATATCCTTTTCGTTCTGCAAAACTATAGAATACAAGCCAATTAATAAGCATAATTAATTTGAGATATATTTTGTGACCAGGCCTGTAATTTTACCGAATATATGAGCTCTTGTATCTATTCCTTTGCCCAGACAATTAAATTCTGAGGCCTCTCTCAGCTTGTTATTACCTCTTTGAAACTCTACTCCCTTCAAGGCTCATCTCAAATGCCACTCTCTTTGATGACTTTTTCCCTAATTGTTAATGCCCCCATCCCATTAAATTGCATTAATTTGGTAGGTACTTATCTTCTTTATACAAGTCAAACCTCCCACCTACTATTCATGGGATGTAAACTCTTTGTGGGCAGTAACTGTTTCATGTTTATTTTGTATCCCTGGTATTTAGAATAGCACACCTAGCATAACTGTTGTTGTTGAGTCATTTTTCAGTCATATCCAATTCTTCATAACTTCATTTGAGGTTTTCTTGGCAAAGATTGGAATGATTTGCTATTTCCTTCTCTAGCTCTTTTTTATAGATGAGGAAATGGAGGCAAACAGGGTTAAGTGACTCATCCAGGGTCACACAGCTAGTAAGTGTCTAAGGCTGGATTTGAACTCAGGAAGATGAGTCTTCCTGCCCAGCGCTCTATCCACTGTGCCACCTAATACATAGTAGTTACTCACTTTGTGTTTCTTGAATTGAATTGACTTGAATCAGTACAAAGGCTGTTCAACAGATTGTTTTAATCATTTACAAGCTAAATAATAACTTAATATTGCTATGGGGTCCATCACTTGGGTGGGATCCCCAGTGGTTCCCTCGCCCAAGCTTCTCCCTTTGCTCCTTCTCCTTCTGTTTTTCTATTTCTATCCTTTTCTATAATTGTAATTTTGTAACTTCACTTTAATAATAACTTGTTAAGTTATTCCCATCTATTGCCCTGTCCTGTCTGTCCTGTCTCCTCCTCACTCTTTCTCTGAACCCAGATAATATTTAAGTACCTACCAGAGTTTTCACCACAAGATAATACAACTGTTGCTGCTACCCACCCTTAGACAGGGTACTGTCTCCACAGCTATTGGATCAAGTTGACAACTGTAGTATCCAATTGGACGATAACTTTATCCTAGGGTCTGTGTAAGCACACCAGAAGCTATACCTTTTGTTTTGTTGACAAACAGCTGAAAAGGTTTCTCATAATCTTGGATTCCTAATGCAGGTACAAATAAAATGGCTTCTTTGAGTCTATTTAAGGCTACATGATGTTCAGGCTCTAGTTTCAGAGGTTCTGGTTCTGTATTCCTGGTGAGATCTGTCAAACATTTAGTGATCTCGCTATATGCAGGAATCCATTGTCTACAGAAACCAATAGTTCCAAGAATAGCTCTAAGTTGTCTTTTAGTTTTAGGTGCACTTAATTTCTGGATGTCAGCTATTCTCTTTTTGAGTTCTGGAACCCTCTGACAACACAAGTCCAAGATATTGCACTCAAGATTTTGTGCCCTCGTTTGTACAACTCAATCAAAAGAATATTGCTATCTCTAGGACACACCTTTGCATTTGGGGATGCTAAAAGACTATCAACCACAAAATGCACCCATTTACTCTCTTTAAACTTAATCGTTTTTAGATCTCTATTTGGAATTTGAGAGAACTGGCTAGGTGAATCTGTATACCCTTGTGGAAGACGAGTCCATGTCCAATCAGTTTTCTCCCCAAGTGAAAGAAAAGATCTTTTGAGAATCCTCGTGAATTGATTTAGAGAAAAATGCAGAGCATAAATCTACCACAGTGAAATATCTAGCCTGACTTGGAATGGAAGAAATTATAGCAGTTGGACTTGGCACAACTGGATGAGTCTTGATGACATAATCATTTACTGCTCTTAAATCCTGGATAAATTGGTAAACAGGTATAAGGGTGAAAAAGGGGTTTTATGGGTTCAATATATTAAAAGATGGTAGCCAGAGGATTGAACAATTATCAATCCTCAATTAAGAATAATCTCAAGTCAAAATTGACTTTTATGTTAGTTTATTTACATGAGAAGAGAGAGAGGTAGTGTGGAAATAAGAATCTATCCCAATGATTAGTCCAGGTAGATCTTAATCCTCAGCCAAGGGTTAAAGGGCCTGAGGCCTGGTGGTGAATGGAGCAAACTTCATTCGCAGAGTCTATAAAAAGAAGTTTCTTAATAGAAGTTCAGGAATATTCAGTATTTAAACTCACCATGTGGAACAGTCTCGGTCATGAACCAGCAAAGCTCCCTCAGGTCCCCTTCACCAAACCAGCTGCAGCCTCACTCCCTCCCCATCCATCCTTGGAAGGGCCACATATATATCACTTCCAGTGCCTTCCCTTAGCCTTCATGTCCAATCATAATAGAAGCTTTCTCATAGAAAGAGTAGGGGGGCGGTCCATTGATTCTGATTGTTACTCACTCTAGTACACGTGGGTGAGGACCTCCTAGAATTGGAAGGTATTCTCACCTTTGGTGATTAAATCTAAAGATGGGAAGTGTAGATTTAATTTAATTATCACACAGGTCAGCCATTTTCATTGAGTTTTGCCTTTTTTATAAGCAAAATTGGTGTATTAAACTCAGAAAAGCACAGTATTATTATCCCTTGTTGGATTAAGGACTCAATAATTGGTCGTATACCATATATTGCTTCCTTAGTCAAGGGATATTGAGGCACACAAGGAACTGGTCCTCCCTTTGTCCTCATCCTGACTGGATGGACTGATTTTAGCAACCCTACATCTGTGGATGATCTTGACCATAAGACCTTAGGTATATCCTCAGGTATTGGATAGATAGTACCTAAGTCATCCTCTGTACTGTTGGTATCTAACAAAAGGAATGGAAAGGCCTTCAAGGATTCCTCTGGGAGATGTAAAGAAATATCACCAGATTCAGTACATTAGATAGTAGCCCATAATTTACATAAAAGATCCCTCCCTAAAATATTCATTGGACATTCTGGGACACAAAGAAATGCATGTTCTATGGAAAGGGGACCAATAGTTACCATTTTTGGCTGCAACTTAGCTACTTTGTGAATTATGCCTGTAGCAACAACTACATCCAACATACCAACAGCTTTACAATTTTCAGGAAAACTTTGCAAAACTGATTTACTCTCTCCCGTGTCAATGAGAAGATCATAAATCTGGTCTCCAATAGTTACAGACACATGTGATTCTGTGCTATTGGGAGGTTGAAAAGTTTCCAACACCAGAGCTAAAACAGTAACATCAGAACAAAGCTCAGCTATTTCCTGTCCATCCAAGTTAACATCATCTTGAATTACAGAATTTTCCCAGGATTTTGTACCTTTTCCATACTCGGTGGTCCTTATCACCTATATTCTGGTACCATTTTTCTTATTTACAATCACATTATTACAATTTTCAGTAGTTTTCCTAATTATACAATTACTAGAATTATTAACCCTACTTACAACACAATTTCTCTTTTTCTTACAATTATTTACAACAATTAGATGATTATCAACACCAAATAAATTACTACCAATCTTAGTCATATTATTGCAAACAGTGGATAAATTATCATTAACAATAGGTAAATTACTATTAACATTGGTTAAATTACAATTTATACCATTACCAGTACTTAATTCAAATAATTTAACATTAACACCATTCAAATTATCATTAATTCTCTTCAAATTATCATTCACATTGATTAAACTATTATCAATTCCATTTAAACTAACATTAACACTGATCAACTCATCACCATTATTAATTAAATTCTTATTATCACCAATTAAATCATTATTAACACCAACTACACCATTTCCATTATCCACAATTATGTTATCATCATCTTTAACACATACAATTTCATCAATATTCACTTTATTCCCATTACCTTGATTAACTACTTCTGAATTTCAGGCACACCTTCATAATAAAACTGTCCCTCCATTCAGGTTACCATGATTACTATTTCCCTGGACAACGTGGCTGTATTTTGGTCTCTGTCTGGCTTTTATATAATCTTGCATTATTAACATATTGGGAGCTTGAATACCCTGGCACCAGGCATTTGGACACTAAAAACTATTCTGTGCATTAAATCCATAATTATTGTCATTGTTCCAGTTGTTCTGTCTATAACTATAATTATTATTTTAAATCTGTTAAATCCAATATTATTATGCCTCTGTCCATAAGATCTCCTTCTAAATCTACATTCTCTGGCAAAATGTCCAACATGGCCACATACAAAACATGTTTATGGTCTTTGGTATCTAGCATTCTCTGAGTCATTTCTCTTGTACTCTGTGTTTTTCCTTTCTGTAGCCCTGAGAGCAGCTACAGCCTTCAATTCATTTAGCTCCTTCTCTTTAGCCCTACTATTTGCTTCTTTCAATTGTTTTTTTCGAAAGACTCAATCACCATGTCTTTATCATCACTGATCTTCTCTTTTTCCTGTGCATACACATAAGTTGCCTTCTGCTTCAAATCACTCAAGTTATACAATTCCCAATCCAGGAAACTATCTAGGAAAAATTTCCTTACATGGGGTACCACAGTTTGCACAAAAATCCTCTTTGCATGGTCAATGGTGGCATCATCTAGAATATCTAGGTCTAGCTGTGTTTCTACAGTCTTGGGAATCCTATCAAGAAAAGTGGCTGGCATTTCTTGACCAGTCTGCCTCACTTTTTCAAACCTTGACCACACATTCAGGCATCTGGAGTTCTTTTCCAGGACCTTAATAATTGACTTTTCTAACCTGTTTCAGCATTCTATAAATAGGAACTAAATTCAAATCCAGCTCCTCCCATGCCACGGGCCATGGTGTCAACCCTTCTGTATTCCTGTTTTCCTCATTAAATTTATTCATCATGATTTGATAGTATCTCCCCTAATACAAACCAACAATCTTTAAAGTCAGGGTCATGAGCTTTAATAAAGGCCCAAAAGATCTTTATGAATTTGACAGGATCATCATGAAAATTTGGGATTTTTCTTTTTAAGCTATCTTCATCCACCGTTCTAAACCTTGTTTGCTGTCTAACATGGAGTATTCCATCCTCTCACACAATTGGCAAATTGCGAAGTGGGAATAAATTAATTTGTTTTCCCCTTCATTTAATGTCCTCTTTTTCAGTTCTGCCTTAGAAATCCCTGAATCAACACCCTTATCATCATTCCATGTTCACCAGGAGCTTGACCATAACCATTGTCGATAAACATATCCCTTTTTATATACAATTCAATATTATTAACCTGGATCTGCAACAGCCTCATCATGAGTTTCAACTATGACTTCCTATAATACCACTGACATATAACTTTTCCAGTGTACAACATACACCTCAGTATCCATCTCATTCTGTAGCACATAACAGCCTAAGAGTATCACTGCTGTATGTGCCACCACATCTAATACAGTTGTTTCCCATATTGGTTGTAACCATTTAAAATGTATTCCTAATTTCACATATTTAAGGATACCCCTAAATATAAACACAGGAATGGACCACAAAATATACCAACAGTACATTAAACAATATTCAATAATATCTGGTGATAACTCAGTAGTAGTATTAAACTCTACTGTAATGCAGGTATTTAACACACAGAATAGTAATTACACAAAAGCCTATGCTCCTAAGGAGTCAACAGGAATAATAATAATAATAATAATAAATAACAATATAACAGACTAAGAACAACAAACAGTAAAAGAAAAAACCAGGAGAAAAAAAAATCAAGAAAAAAAAATGGCTGAAAAAGTTAAAGTCTCCTCCCTGTAGCTTTAAAAATGGCTTTGGAGCAGAGAAAATACTCCAGAGAGTTTTATGAATGAGTTGGTGGTGGGAGCAGTGTTTACTGACTGGCTTAAAATGTTGAAGCCTCAGCCAACCACTGGGAGGGTGGAATAGAATATTCAGGTTCCAGCTCCTTCCAGTATAGTCTGAATGCCCTGGAAATAACTTCCTGTTTTCCTCTTACCCCACCATCTGGGGTAGCCAAACTCTTATGGGAAAACTGTGGGTAATTTATATATTATCTGGGTTTCGAGAAAGAGTCAGGAGGAGACAGTACAGACAGGACAGGGCAATAGCCTGGGAATAATTTAACAATTTTGGGAAACACAAATCAAGAATAGGTTTGGCAGTTGAAGGGAGTGACAGTATCTCAACTGCCTCTCAGATCCACCTAGCCAGGGAGTCTAAGAAATCAACAAATAACTGAGTAAAACTGGGACAAAATGATTTATAAACAAAGGTTTAATAATGGCTATAGGAGTTAGGGATAATAAGGAAGGCCACACTAAATATAATCACTAAAAGACCAACACAAGGGCTGGGAGATGGGTTAGACACTACGCTGCTCTAAAAGACTCTATCACAGGCTGGAAGGGAATTGACTGTCTCACAGAGTTTTGTCCACTTCTCCTCTTGATGGTACAGGAAAAACAGGTTTACAGGAAAGTAAATCAAGGAAAGTTAAATCAAGGAGCTTATCTCAGACTGGGATACCCACCACCCCAGTTAGATCTTTTTGCTCACTTGATCTTTCACTGGCAGGTCTTCCTTCTCTGTGATAAATCCACACTCCTTGGGCTTTCCACAGGGACAGGTAAAAGCAGCCTTCTCCCTGTCTCAGTCTTGACCAGAGTCCTCAAGGAAAACAGTTTCCTTCCCTTCATTCCATGGTTGGAACTCTCAGCTCCTTAGAAACAGCCTGAGTGTTATCCTACATTAAATATATAATTTTCTAATTTCCTCCTAAGAGTAGTTACTCACTGTGTGTTTCATGAATTGAATTGAATTGACTTGAATCAGTACAAAGGCTGCTCAACAGATTGTTTTAACCATTTACAAGCTAAATAATCTGACAAAAATGCACCAAATTTTCTTCCTCATCACCTCAAAATTTCTTTGCATCTTTCCCTGCTTTTCTCTTTCTTTGTTTTAGTCCTGAATAAGAAATATCTCTTTGTAATCCTATGCTTCTGCGTTCTCTAGTCCACCTTATCCTTTTTAAAGAGACTTTGTCCAATTTCACCTTCATTTAACCCTGTCATTTCTTTCTCTATTTGCAAAGATGTTCAAGTATCCCTCTATAAACAACCCTCCATCCAAAAACCAGTCTCCCACACCCTATGCCTTTATTCTTCTTTTCTCTGAAGCCAACTTTTCTTTCCTCTCTTTTTACTATTAAACTTAAAAGAGGAATCTATGCTCATTTCATACATTTCTTCACTACCTACATGTTCTTCATTTTCTTGTAATGTTGCTTCTGTCTCAACCACTTTTCTGAAAATATTTTTATGTTCATCAATATCTTTGTTAAAAAATCATATCTTTTAATATCACTTTCATTTTTTAATATAACCCTTCCCATCTCCTCCTCAGAGATCTACACCTAGTGATAAAGAATAAGGAGAAAAAGATTGTTCCACAAAACCACCCTACACATTAACTGACAGTCTATGCGATGTTTTACCTCCATATTCCCCAAAGTCTACACAGAAGGGAAGGTGACACATTTCCTCATCTTTTTTAGCAGTAAAGCTTGGTCATTAATGCTATATATTGTTCAATTTCATTTTTATTTTGCTCTGTTGTTCTTTCTACTTGGATCATTTTTTAATCATTATGTACATTTGTATTGGTTTAGTTTGCTTTCATTTTAATCATTTCATATGTCTTCTCATGATTTTCTAAATTCTTAATAATGTTTCTTATGGTGTAAGAATACTGGTTCTTGTGTCTCCTTAATATTCAAATCATTAAATTTTTCTAATTGCTCATCTTCCTTAGGGTCATCACAGTAGTGACTATATTTAATAAGTTACCCATCTCAAAACTCTCTCATTCCCTTGACTATCAGGTTCCTTTATAACTCAATGTTCCCCTGAGTTCTCTAATATCTCCTACGTAAGTCTTTGATCCTTTGGCTATGGAAAATATTCAAAAGGAACAGAATTGATTTAAAATAAGGCAGTAGATTAGAATTATATGTTACAATGTGCTCAGATTAGAGAATTCCAAAAATATTTGGGTGAAGGTCAGTGGAGGGGTAAACAGAAGCATTCTTATGATGGTATTAGACTGCTTAGTAAAAATGAAGACATGGATAATATATAAACACTACATATATACATTCACATATATACACACAAACATACACATGCATGTATACACATATGTGTATCTATATATAGTATATTTAATATACCTATTAGGAGCTAAGATGATGAAATTCATAATATCTATCAATTTTGTACCTTCTTTTATATGCTAATTTTAGCTACTCCAATTTAGGTATATATCTCATTATGCCAATAATCTCTTTACTATTGTCCCTGTCTTTAATCTTTCATCTCTTCTATGTATCTGATGCATGACTTGCTTAATCTTCTTAAAATACAGCTCTGATTATGTTACTCTCCTATTCAGGAATCTCTTGTGACTTCCTGGTATCTAATAAATTGGTCCAAATTCCCTAACTTGACATTCAAGGTCCTCTGTGTTCTGACCCCATTCTGCCTTTCAGTCCTTCTACATTTGTATCCTACATTCAGAACTATAATTAGGGTGGAACACCCTGGGCTTTGCACAAGGACACAAAAATGCAAAAGGTGCTGGCAGTACTTGCAAATCTTTAGCATTGAAGAAACAACTGAACTTAGCCAGGGTAATTAGTTAAATTAGGAAGCTGCCAGATGACATGTCTTTCCTTCCAGGGACTTCATAGGATCAGAGATTTTGAATTTGATGGATTTTCCAAGGTCATTCAGTCCAATCTCTCATTTAACAGATAAGAACAATTTGTTCCAATAGCCATGAAGGCAGATGAAACAGATGTTGTGGAGCACGTAGCACTTGGTCAGACACTGAAGATGCCAATGGAATCATCTATCACATCCAAGACCATCTCCAGGTGTCCTGACTTTTGTCTTGCCACTGGAATTCAATGACTCAGGAAGAGAGAATGAGGCTGATGACTTTGTGATTTCCAATTCACATTCCAAGACATCATCTTACCATGTTCTTGGTTCTCTTTAGAAGAAATGATAAAAAACTGATGAAGACAGTGAGGTTTGTAGGGGTCAAAATAACTTGCCCCAATAATTGATAATCATGAGTAGAGCTAGGCTCTGAAATTATGTCCTGTGACTCCAAAGATAGCATTCCTTTTTATTACACTGTTACTAATCACAAAGGCCAGTGTCCTAGGGTTTCTACTTCCACCTTCTAACCCACCATCCTAGCATCATAATATTTGTTAAAAATGTAAGTTAGAGCTGTGTGACCCTGGGCAAGTCACTTGACCCCCATTGCCTACCCTTACCACTCTTCCACCTATGAGTCAATGCACAGAAGTTAAGGGTTTAAAATGAAAAAAATGTAAATTAGTTATTCAACAATAATAACTATGTGCAAAATATGGGTGTTAAAAATAGACATATGAAATTGTCCCTGAATTCAAACACCTTACATTCTATCCGTCTGATCATTTAAGGACACTTCTTGTGTTAACCTGAACCATTCCAGATTGCTGAAGCTTACCCTACATGTGAGAAATTCCAGTTATAGCTTTGTTTATATCCTAGCAAGGTAAAAATACTGATCCTAAATATTACCATTTCCATTTGTTTGCTCATGATATTGGAATATTCTATTACCACCTCAGGAATTCCTATTCTTTCCCCAGGTCCAATTCAAATTCCATCTTTTCAGGAAGCCTACCTTGAACTTTTTCAATGGGATAAGAACTCTCTGTATTAGGTACCCCTTAACATTTTGTATTTCTCTTTTTCACTTATAATTTGCTTTGTGTTACAACTACCCTGTTCTTGCCTAGTACCCCCTAATAGAGTATGTGCTCTTTGAAGGTCATCTTTGTATTTTAGCAATGCCTACATAAATCACAGCATGATCATTATTTAAATTGAATGATCAGTCATTAGATAATTAAAAGTTGACTTTAGAAAGTAAATTTTATGTCTTAATTTGCAAAATAGCTAGCAGATTAGCTTGAGTTTCTCATTTTTCATGTGCCTAATTATCCCTGAAGGGATCAACTTTTGAACTAAAATGTAAGGAATATTAAAGTTACAGAAACATAATCCAATTAGGAGCAAGATGCTGGGCAGAAAACACATTTTATTTTTAACAAATTTTTGAATAAGAGTTATACTAACATTATTAAAGATTTTGTTACAGATGTGACTTGGGAGCTAACTTTCCTCAAGATGACTGAGGATTATCAAGTAAAGTGTAGAAAGAAGTTATGTGTTCATGTAAGGCATTCTTAATTGTCATGTAAGGTGATCTGCATAGATTTCAAAGAGAAAAATTCCTGATTAATGGTAAAGGATTCAAAAGTCACAGATGATATCAAATAAAGTTCTAAAACACTAAACAGTCTCTTTGTGAAATCAATGGTAATGTGTCTTGTGGGTTCACTTATTCATACTGGAAAACCAAAATACATGATATATATATATGTATATCCATATCCATATATATATAGTATATGATACCAAAAATATGATATACACGTATGTATGCCAAATTATATCATGGAGTTGGAAAGATAGCTTATTGAGTTAATATACAAACATATGTATATACAAGCATATTAATTCTCCTCTGTGTGTATATATATATGTATATAAATATGTGTAAACTCAATACACATATTATATGTGACATATACTATATAATCTGTGCATATATATTCATAAATGTTACTCAATTTAACTAGTCCCTGCCATAGTGACTTCAAACACTGATAATATATCTTTAAGAGGTCAGAGAAAATAGTGAAGATTTTGTTAAATGGAAGAATCCTGGACTTAATTGTCAACTGCCATTGGAAACTAACTCTGTAAGGTACCTTGATGGAACCAAATGAAGTATATTCTGAGAAGAATTACATAAGTGTTTTGGACAAAGACTTTTGCACAAACAAGTGAATGGTTGGTTGGTTATTGTTTATACATAAAAAGTACCAAAATGACATCACTGTGTCAGGACCAACATACAGCGTGTCCAATTGTGGCTGATCAGACCATTAGAAGCTTGAAAGCTCTCCCACAGGCTGGACATGACAGGAGTGAATAGAGTGTTGACCAGATTGTGAGTCTTGTATCAGCCTCCATTCAGACCATCCACCCCCCAAAAAACATTTTTCCCCAAGCCCTTAGATTTCCCTACCCTTCTACTGTATCTTTTAGAATGCCTGTTCTATAGTTGATAAATTTTATTTCATCTTAAATGTTTTCTTTTCTCACTCCTTCCAAATTCTGGTTCTTACTGGGATCAGAGTCTCTCCTGCTGACACTAGTTGCTTTTTTCACTCAACTTCCTGAACTCACTAGTCACTGAGAAGGAGGAATATTCATTGTTACCTATTGACGCTTTTGGACTCTCCCTCTTCCATCATTACTCAGGAATTTTTCCTACTTTGAGAGATTCATTCAATGTAAATACATTAATTCAATGTAATATTTCTGCACTTGAGATTTTGGTGGTTGTTATCTACCAGACCTTAGAACATTCTCCTTCCTTCTTCAATGAAACAATATATTAAGCCCTGATTTGCAGCATTTACCAGCTTTCAGGTACAAATGCTCACAATGAAACCTCAGTAGTGTCAAACCCAAAGCCAAACTTGTTCCAGGAACCCCTTTGGTATTATTCTAAATGAAATTTCTGTCACACTTTTCTCCACTTTTCCCAGATTTTTTTGTGAAATAATGACTCCTTCCCCTTATATGTTTGATCTTTTGGTTTGTCAACCAACAGGCTAGTAGGTTTGTTTTCTTTAGGATGTTGTATTTTTTTTTCCATTTGTTCCATTGATTGACTCTTATTTTTTAATCATTAAAACCAAATTGTTTTAATGATTAACTGCTTCATAATAGTTTTAAGCTATGGTGCTGCTAGGCTGGCATTCTTCCTACTTTTTCATTATTTCCCTTGAGATCTTTGACCTTTGGTTCCTCCAAATGAATTTCATTATTATTTTTTCTAATTTAATAAGTGATCCTTTGGTAGTTTGATTGGCATTCTCTAGCTATCTTGACATTGCATGGATAATAATGAAACAGAAGGGAGAGCCATATCTTTCCCCTCCTGACATCGTTCCTTCTGAGAGAGCAAGATATAAACTTTTAACATGGATTTAATTTCTTGGCACATGATCCAAAGAAAATGCCATGCACTAACTTTTTGGCAAATTCAGCAATGAAATGATTAAAGAGCGTCTTCTTTATTACTAAGTATATTGGTTATCTAGGAAATTTTGAAGTGACTCTTAGAAAACCAATATAGGTGAATTAATGTTTTTTATTGCAAAACAAAACAAAAGATGAAGCAGTTGAGCATTTACTTAAGATAAAGACTAGATCAGTATCTGTTTTTTCTCATAGATAACAGCAGATGCTGGCTCTTAATAGCTTCCACAATGTTTCTGGGAATGAATGAAGGAGTAAAAAAGGCATTTATTAAATACTTAATATTTTCTAGGAGCTGTGTCAAGCTGTATTAAACATTGGGGATACAAATGAAAGGAAGCTAGACAATCATTGCCTTCAAGAATCTTATATTCCAGTAGGATAAACACATCTAGGCAAATGGTTGATAGGGTAGAAAGCTTTAGATGAAATTCAGAGAGAATGGTGATTGTAGTGAGTGGTCCAATGATTGACATGTCATTTTCAGGAATGGTAGTGTTGACTTGATTAATGATATCAGAACTAGAGTTAGAAAGGGATCAGAATGGGGAATGGAGATGGTTGGGAAGTGAAGCAGTACCTAGACTAGAAAGGTAAGGTTAATGCTTTCTAATCAGAGCCCAGCATCTCAGGAAAGGCTAGCCTTTCTCTAAGGCTATTTGCTTTCTTGTCAGAATTATGTCACAACTGAGTCTTTTGAATGCTTTCAGTTGGGGGAAATGCAACAACAAAATTTCATTTTAAATATCTCTTGAATATAGAATCTGAAAAAGGAAACAAGAAATATATCTCAAATATCTTTTCCTCTATCAAAAAAATTGATTTCATCAAATATAGTTATTGCTTCTACTCATATAAATTGTAACAACTCTGTGTCTTAGTTGATGGATGCATCTTATTTATGTCTGCTAGCACACACACACACACACACACACACACACACACATACTTAATCACCTGATGGATCATCTTACTGTGTAGTATGGAAAAAAGAAGCCCTGGACTTAGAGTCTAGTTACCTAAACTGGAATTTCTAGCTCTATTTTTTAGACACATAACCTTTGGCAAGTCACTGAACATCTCTATGAGCCTCAGTTTCTTCATATGTAAGATAGTGATACTAATACTAGTCACTACCTACCTCGTAGGATTGCTGTGAGGAAAGAACTTTAAGAATTTTAATGGGATATATATTTGAGTGATGATGATAATACATTATAAGACAAATCAATCTCTGCTCAAGCCCTTTCCTACTTGGGAGAGACTTCTGAAACTCAGAAATGTAGCATTATCTTTTTGAGAATCAATCTATCACTATCTCCACACACCTGTAACTCATATGAATTGGACTTTTTGAGGAAGTTTAGAGATGATCATAAAATATGACACTTCTCCCAACCTCTATCATCCTTATAGGTATCTTCTCTTTGCATCCACTCTGTCTCTACCAGACCCCTCAGGTGTGTCCTATTCAATCCTCTTGCTCCTGCTTCTCCTCATCCTCATCATCCTGTTCCTCCTCATCATACTTTTCTTCATCATCATAGCTAGGATTTTTTTTTTAGTACATTAAGGTTTCCAAAGGATTTACATATATTGAATGAATGAATGAATGATCTCTAAAGCACATATTGTATGCAAAATCTTGTGCTAAATGCTAGGAATACATGTACAAACATGAAGATGGTTTTTGCTCTTAAAGAGCTCATAATCTAATAAGAGAAGATACTTGTAGAAGGTTTCAGACGCAATAGTTTCATGGTCTTTAGCTAGTAATACATGTCAACATAATGTTAACATCAACAACAATGGTGATGCAGGTGCTATTATTCAAAGCAACTTTGTAAGGTAGGCACTACCATTACCTCCATCTCACAGATCAGGAAACCAAGATATATAGAGATTAAGTGACTTACCTAAAGTCACAAGGCTAGTAAGCTTCCAAACCAGAATTTTAATTCATGCCTTTCTGACTCCAGTTGTAGCAATCTTTTCACTCAATGCATTTTTTCATCTGCCTTGGTCGTTATTACTGAAACAGTTGATAGCATCAAGGCCTTTGGTGGAAAGAACTTTCTTTTCTTGTTTTCAATAGCTACAGTGCCCACAGAAACAATGAGGTCACATCTTCATGGAGAGTTGCTTCTCAGGGTGATTGAGGGCTAGGAGCCTGGGAGCAAGACTGGCAACCTAAGGAGGGCTGTTATTCCCAGGACTCTTGGAAATACTTCTGGGGCAGCTGGTCATCAGCTGGTTTCAGTGATCATGAAGATGGTGGACTCCTTTGTCACAGGGGTTCCCCCCTCCTCCATGATGCATCTTAGGATGGAAAGTGGGTCCTAGGATGGAATAAGGAGTGGTAATCCAAGAGGCTCAAGTTCAGATTCCTGAACTATCTCCATTGGGGTCATTAATTAGAGGATGCTAGTTTGAGCACCTCTTGCTTCTTTGTCAGTGTCCCCCACTTCTTTAATGGATAACCTATACCATAGATGGCAGTTGGTGAGGATTGTTTGCCCTCCTTCCACAGGAGTAGCTTCCCTGGATGATGATTATGGGTGCTAAGCTGAAAGCAAGTGGTCTGGAAACAATGGCTATGTAGAATCATTCAAATATTATCTAATTTGGGGAGAGCCAGGTGGCTCAGTGAATAGAGCATCAGGCTTGGAATCAGGAGTAATCTGATCCAGCCTCAAACAAATCAAGAAACACTTCTTAGCTATGTGATCCTGGGCAGTCACTTAGCCCCAATTACCTAACCCTTAGCACTCTACTGCCTTAGAGAAAGAAAACATTTAAAATATGATCCCATCCTTGTACAATGTAGGGTTGTGTCAGTCCCTGGAATGCTACGATTTTCATCAATCCATCTCAAGAACTAGGAGCCGGGCAAAATCTATAGTAAACCAAATGAAATTATATTGGGAATAAATGGAGATAGAAATGAAGTAATCTCATCCATCCTGAAAAGATCTAGTTTCAAAGGGTATAGTACTAAAATTTGTAGAGATATAAAGAGGCATGGAAAGGACTATGACTACTTGTACACTAAATGTCAGAATTGAAACTGGTAAGAAGATAACATTAGGGTAAAAGTGAAGCCCTCCTTTATATACCCACCAGCTTAGGTGATAGAAGCTGAAAATAGAAACTGATTCAACAAGGATTTGGATTTGGATAAAGTGACAGATGTTAATAGATTTATGATAAATTTGTAATGGAATCTAAGAATATTTCCTCAATAGTAAATAACTAGCCTTTAGAGGGCAATCATGCCCTCCTTAAAGGCACTTATTGGTATGATTGCCAAAGATATGCCATGGATCTTGGCAGAATATTTCTTTGACTTACTACTACATTTCCTATCTTCTTATGTAATATTCTTGACAGCACCATTTGGATCTTATGTAACTATTGTGTAGTTCATGACATGATCATATCTGTCATCATGCATGATGGATGATAATTTTCTTTGCTTATATTTTGTTTTTGTCCCAAGCTGATATTTCAGAAAACATCCTGAATATTCTAATTGAACCTGGTATTGCTTCTTCACAGATGTTCAGCCACCTAGAATCTTTTTATTCTAGAATCTTTTTATCCGTAGAGAATCCTTTTCCCTTACTCTAGTGATCTAATTCTTTCATCTTTAATTTTGTCTGATGTGATGGTAAGGGAAAGAAGTCACTTCTCCTTAGGAAATTTAAGTTTTCTGGGTGTATTTACTGTAAGTAATGAACTTTAATTACTTTTGCAATTATAGCTTATTTGATTGAATTTTCCACTGACTGAAAAAAACATCTGTCCTGCTGGGGCCATTCGTATTCTCTGATCTGGGTACAGTATGCTGTGAAAATATAGTAACATCTGCAGTCCATTAATTTCTAAAACAATAGGCAAGCTTGACTTCCAGTAGGGTCTTAGCCAAGTTTGTCTCTCTGATTTCAGTTCTCTTGTTTTCTGTCTAAAAAGAAAAGAGACATCTAGTGCTTTCTGCCTTTTTTTCTCATTTTAACTGGTGGATTAAAAATGGAACCTAGTCAATTATCTTGCCATCTGATTTGCTTTGGTGCTTCATGCAGAAAAGCTGGGATAACAAGCACCATTCAAAATAATACTTCTTGCATGCTGGAGAGGTAGCTTAGCTTGTTTGAAAATGAATTTGGACCTGTAATCAGGAGAAATACATGCAAATCTTGTAGCTGAAATTTGCAAACTGATTAACCATAAATAAAAAAAAATAATTTAACCTATCTGAAACTCAGTTTCTTTTCCTGAAAAAATAGGGATACAATTCTGGGGATAGAATAATTTGCATTACCTTCTTCATAATTTTGAGAAAAATGATTCAAAATTGAATATGAATGAATGTAGACAATGAAAATGGATGAAAGTATAATATGAATGGAAACACCAAGGCTAAAGGCATTTAACAGAGGACAAGACTACTAAACAAAACAAAGCTCCAAAATAAAACAAAAGCATGTAGGATTTCAAGGCTATCTAAAATACAAAGAATGAATGGTATTAACATTGACCTTTCTTCCTCTCCATCCCAAGCATTTCTGAATTCAACTCAGAATATTGCATCAGTAAGTTATAGAGAAAAATGCTATTATCTCCCTTTCACAGAAAAGGTAAATGAGGCATTAAAATACTGCAGGGAAGGAATGCCGCTTGTACAAGGACATTCAGCAAAGCCACGAATGAAAGTCATTAATCTTCTATCCAGATGCTGGATACCCATACCTTGTACTGTTTCAGTATTGTCACCTGGCACTGGCCATTTGAAAAAAAAATGTAACTATGTAAAAGGAAATCCATCGTAAAAGATTTTTCTTAAAGGAGTCTCCTACATGTATGTTATAATCATGAGTACCTATAACTGATGAACCCACAAAGATACCTTTGTTCTAGCAAACTTTATCAAATCTAACTTCACAACATCTCATTTCACTTTATCTTTATTCACATGCTCACCATTTTATTTTAGATCTAAACATTGCTCACGCAGGTAGGTAGTGCAGTGAATAGAGAGCTAGATCTGAATTCAGGTAGACCTGAGTTCAAATGAGAACTCTGACATTTACTAGTTGTTTTGAAACTAGGCAAGTCACTTGATCGCTGATTGCTTCAGTTTCCTCAACTGTAAAGTGAAGATAATAACAGCATTTATCTATCATATTCCCTTAGCACATATATTTAATAAATGCTCATTTCCTTCCTTCCTTCCTTCCTTCCTTCCTTCCTTCCTTCCTTCCTTCCTTCCTTCCTTCCTTCTGTTCTATATGTTCTAATAAAGACAGTAACACTTTTATGGGAGTAAAGCTCTGGAAAGTGAGTGTGCTGAGATCCACAGGAATAGTGAGTTGATCCATAGGGGAATAAGTTCATGTACACTTTCTAGATGCAAAAATAGTAGCCAGATCCTAATTAATGGGGATAATAAACCCTTTAAAGGTGTTGTATTATTTGAATTTTCTCTATGTATTTATCATTCAGATAGAACCAATCTTGTTTTTTTTTTCATTTTCTTCTTTTCTTTTATTTGAACTCTCTTCCACAAAATGACTAATATGAAAAATTATTTTGCATGATTACATATGTAAAATCCATGTAAGATTGCTTACTGTCTGGGGGACAGATTGAGGTGGAAAGGAATGAAAGAAGGATGATGAGAAAGAGGGAGAGAATTTGGAATTCAAAATTTCTTTTTTTTTTCTTGTTTACACCTGATTTATTCTTTGATTTAATTGATTAACTTAATGCTGAGTTCAGGTACGCTTCACTCATACATAAATGAGGAAACTGAGTCCGGGAAAAAGAAGGCTCTCTTTTTACCCCCAAAGGACATATAATGGCATTCAAGCCTAGAGTTTAGGTCTTTTGGCTCTCATTCAGTACTCTGCATAGTATGCTGTTAGGTTAGACCACCCAGCAAAAATTTTTCCTGGGCCAGGAAAAGATGGATAGTTAGATGTTAATGTTGATGTGGATGACGACGTTGATGATATTGATATTGATGATAATGTTGTTGTTGATGTTGTTGTCAAAGTTGTTGATGACATTGATGTTGTTGATGATGATAATGTTGTTTCTTGTTAAATGAAAATTAGTTAACGATTAAGGATGTTAATGACTGGCTAGTTAGGGTGTGTGTGTGTGTGTGTGTGTGTGTGTGTGTGTGTGTGTGTGTGTGTGTAGGCTAGCTGGGTTACCCTCCTTTCTAACTAGAGAGTCTTAAGGGGTTTGTCCCTGTGATGAAACTGAGAATAGGGAAGAACAGGTTTCAGTATTCAGATAAGAAACACCTATGAGGTAAATTATTAGTAGTTTGCCAGGACTTAGCAAAATGCCTGGCACCCCTAGATGTCTTTCTGATACAGATCCTGTCAGAGAAGCAGCAATGATGGATGGCTTTGGGTTTGACACTACTGAGGTTTGTTAGAACTGCCTCTCCAATTGACCCCTTCACCCTCAAACTTCCCCTCATATCTCCAAAGATTTATCTGACTGCAATTGTATATAAACTCAGAAGTGGTTTAATAAACAAATAACCAGGAAAGGATTTGGGAGAGAGGGAAACAAGAGAGCCCTAACCTACTAAACACAGAGACTATTCAAGGGTCACTTCAGCCCTTGGAAAAAGCCAAAGTGCTCAACTTAAAAGCTTTTCCTGTTCTGCTCCTCTTTGCCTAAGCTGCTAACCTAAGCTGCTAACCTAAGCAATTCAAGAAAAATCACAAAAGTCTTATAGGTATAGCTATCACAGGGAGAGAGATGTTTCTTCCTAAATAGTGTCACCATCTGCCCTCCAGGATAAAATCCTCTCAGGTAGCTAATGAGTTCTGTCAGTCTACAAAGTTTTGGTGACACCAAGATTCAGGTTCAATCCACAAGGTTGAAGGCAAGGATGTGGTAGGGAAATCCTCAGGGAAAGGTGAGGTTCAATCCTCCAAAATGAAACCAAGATGCCTCTGGTTTGGGCTTCAGAACTGAACTCTCTCCTCCCAGAAGCTCCCAGAAGTCTCTGCTTCTCCCCCAACTTTCCAACAGCTGCTGTGTTTCACTCCTGTTTTCTCTGCATTTCATTCCTCCTCTGTGTCAAATCCTTTTCTTCATTCTTAATTAAGTTTTGGTGATTCTCTTAAGTTCTGTGTTTGGGAATTAAAATTTCTGCTTAAGTCAGTCTTTTCTTTATGAATGTTTGGAAGTCTTCTATTTTATTAAATTACCATACTTTCCCCTACAAGAATATAGTCAATTTTGTTGGATAGTTGATTCTTGGTTTTAGAGCCAGTTCCCTTGATTTCTGGAATATTCCATATCTTCCAGCCCTTCAGTGTGGATGCAGCCAGGTCATGTGTTATCCTAATTGTGGTTCTATGATATCTGAATGGTTTCAGCCTTCTCCCTAAGATCAGTCAGCAGGATTCTTACCAAGGCTCTCAGATCAGTCCTTGGGGGAAGGGTGCTGGAGATTGAGCTTCCCTGCACTCTGAAGGCTTCTTATCTGCCATTTTGATAAACCAGATTAAGCGAGGGTGGAGCTGATCTACAGAGCTAGACAGATTCTGAGGTCAAAACCTGGAGAAGCTGAGGCCCAAGATGGAGAGTGGTGGCTGTGACTAGGCTGCCCTCCCTTCTGCACCTCTCCTCCAGGTGTATCCCTGCAGGCTATGGTTAGAGCCCCAAGCCAGGCACAGTTGTGGCAGCAAGGCATTCCCTCTGGGCTTAAGCCCTTGCCCTGAGATTCCAGTGATAGCCAGAGACTCAGTACAGTTGGTGGGGGAGGGGTCCTGGGACCTTCCTTCTTCCTTTTCCTTACACCCAAGAATTCAGTCTTCTCTGTGTACCTTTTAATTTAAATTGAGCAGGAGATCCTCTGGCTCTGTCCTGTTGTTTTTTGGTTTTCCGTCCCCTTGAAACACTTTGTTTTTGATTGTGTGGAAGGGTTTTCACAGAGGTCTGGACTTTTGCTGCTTCTAAACAGCCATCTTGACTCTGCCCCTCCCCATTTTTGTATTTAATAAAATTATAATTTTGGATAGTAAAAGTTTAAATATATGACGCTAATTCAGGGAATCTATTATTGGCACAAATTAGCTGTAATCTTCCCAGAACAAAAGATGCAAAACAAGATTATGGGAGTTGAGAGGAGGGAATAAAGTATGCATGTTGTGGTGGAGCAAATGAAGACATAATATTTAGATTGAAGCATGTTTATTGAGTTTGAGTCTGGCTAGATTTAGTAGGTGTTTAGAATAGAATGGAATCAGGGTTCTAGAACACTGAAAAATTTCTCCAAATAAATACATAATAATTTGAGAGATCAGCTTACCTTTACTGGAAAATAAGAAAAATGGATGAAAAAATGTGTGTTTTTCAGATTATGATATATATTTAGGCCTAGAACCCATTAAATTTATCATTTGATAGATACTGTGGGTAGGCGTGACAGATGGATAATGAACTAGATCTAGAACTGAATAGAAGATAAGGAAGAACCATATTTGGGAAACTGCCTAATACTTTCAGTGACCTTATAGCCTGTTGTCATGAAGTCTATCTTTTAGCGTTCATGTTCTCCTAGGTGCCTGATGGCAAACCTATGATACTCATACGTTTGGCCATTTTCCATGACACATGGCCTCATGCAGCCACATACAGAGATATCCTCTGGACTTCACCACCATTCCCTAGCCCCACTTTGCATTTTAGCCCCCTTTTATATGTTTGTTTCCCTAATTAGAATAAAAACTCCTTGAGGGCAGCCACCATTTTTCTTTGTGCTTGTATTTGTATCCCCAGTATTAACACAATGTCTGAAGTATTCAGTCAATGCTTCTTGACTTGACCTTATGTCTGACCATATTCTTTTTGGTTTATTAAATACAGTTATACATTACAATTATACATTTTTGTTATTTAAACTATAAATATTGTGAAATTATTGTTTTTTTCTCAAAGTGACACACCACTGGAGTTATGTTCAGTTTTTTGGCAAATTTTGACACACCAAGCTCAAAGGGTTGCCCATCACTGTCCTAGGTGATATGGCATACCAGTATCAAGGAATACCATACTCTTAGAAGAGTCATGACTACAAGAAGTCCATAGGCAATAGAAAGGGGGACACGAAGTATAAGTTTATTATCTTACAGAATAGGCTATAGTGACTTGTTAACAGTAACTTGTGACATAAAAGTCACTCTCATGAAATCATAGGATCATAGATTTGGTGCAAGAAGAGAACTTAAGTGAGGGCAGTTGGATAGCTCAGTGGATTGAGAGTCAGGCCTAAAGACAGAATATCCTGGGTTCAAATCTGCCTTCAGATACTTCTTAGCTGTATGATCCTAGGCAAGTCACTTAACTCCTATTGCCTAGCCTTTATTGTTCATCTGTCTTGGAACAAATACATTGTATTGATTCTAAGGCAGAAGGTAAAGGCTTAAACAAAAAAAAAGGAAGAGGATTTAAGAGACAACTGAGTCCAACTCTTCCATTTTACAGAAGAAGAAACAAAGCTCACACATATTATATGATCATTTGAGGTTCATTTAATTAGAAGTATCTGAGGTTGGTTAAAAACACAGGTCTTTTTGATTCTGACTAGCACTCTATCTCCCAAACCATCTTTGCCTTCCAAGTACCTATAGGTCCAAAAAATGAAATAAGATAGTTACATGGCAAGGTGGTGTGAAAGGAGGGTTTTCAGCACTCTAGCTAGATCAGGCTATAGAGAATTTACAGAATATAAGTTTCCTGAGGGTAAATGCTGATTCATTTTTGTTATCATATGACTAGTTTCTTGCATATACTAGAAGATTAATTAATGATTATTGATTGCTGGAAAAATATGGAACTAATGAAATAGATTGACAATATCTTAGATAGGTTGTAATCCTTATTAGCAGAAGACACACTTATGTGATTGGTACTTGATGAATCCAATTAGGTATATAATTATTAACAAAATTAAAAAATATTTTCTATATTCTTGACTGTGGGTACTTTAAATTCCAGTAAAAAACCCTCATTCAGAAGCTTCATGAAAATAAATAAATGGCTCATTTGAGACAATATGAAATCTCCAAATTTTGTGGATAGTCAATAAGTAGTATGGATGATGATAATCAAAGCATAAAAAGGGAGATTGTTATTAGTCAAATATTGGCACATTCTCAAACTATATACAATAATATCCCAGATTTATTTAGTTCTTTGCAGTTTACAAAGTGTTTTCCATTTAATACAGGATTATCAGAGAATCATAGGTAAGTCTTGAAGGAACCTTAAAGGCCAGTTAATCCAATCCCCTCATTTTATAGAATGAGGCTGAAAATATAATTGCTGGCTCCAGATTATACAGTTAGAAAACTTCATGGTCAGTAGTCAATCGCAAGTAGGTGAATGTTTTCAGAAGTTGGGACCTCTAAGAGGTTCAGTGGGAAAGACAGACAGACATTCCTCTCTGGGAGGTAGATTTCCTCCCCTCTCCTGTCCATGGTGGGCATCTATAGGGCATTCTGTGCATCTGTAAAGTATACAAGTGCTTTCAGTTTCACGATGGAGGGAGAAAGGTGGTATTTGGGAACATCATTCAGAAATCTCAGGGAAGGTGAGTATTCTAGGAGTCTGGGAGGTCATCTAGGAGCTCTGAGTGTGGCAATGTGAGGGAAGAATCAGTGATAGCAGGTGCATTTCAAAATATCTGGGAATGAAGATGAACATGAGGATTTGAGCATCTATAGTGGATAGCTGAGAAGCAGAGGTGATAAGCAAGACAACAGTTACAGTGTGCAGGCACAAAAGGCAAAATATGAGTGAAGAAGCCTGGAGGCGGAGACAAACCTTTGGTTGGACCATTCGGGGAAAAGATGAGCTGAGAGAAGAGACAGTACACATGGGTAGAGTTATAACTTGATGCCAGTGAATACTCAAAAGTAATTGGCATTTATATAGTTATTTAACTCTTGTAAAACACTTTGTATGCATTTTCTCACTTGAACTTTGCAACAATTCGATAAAGGAGGAATTAGTGATACTGTTACAGATGAGGGAACTGAGGCTCAGAGAGATTAGTTAAATTGTCCATAGTTTCATAGTTAATATATTTCTGAGGAAGAATTTGAATCCAGGTCTTATTGACTTCCAATCTTTCAGTCTGTCCATTTAATTACATTGCTTCTTAATGGTAGTAAAAACAATGATATGGAGGGAAACATGATGAAAAACTGAAAGCTAATATTTTATCTAGTATAGCATTGCAGGCATCTGATTTTCCTTCTTTTTTTGAGCTCAAAAGTATGATGCCCTTTGCAAGATGTATGAGTGTGTGTGTGTGTCTGTGTGTGTATGTTCTGCAATGGTTGAAACAACTGCAAGTCCAATATTTTTTGCACTCTATCCACCCCTTTCCACCACTCTTGACTCTGACCATTCTTTGTTGTTGTTCAGTAATTTTCAGTCATATATGACTCTTTATGACCCATTTTTGGAGATATTTTTTGGCAAACACCAAAGTGATTTGCCCTTTCCTTCTCCAGCTCATTTTACAGATGAAGAAACTGTGGGAAAAAGGGATAAGTGACTTGTTCAGGGTCACACAGTTCCTAAGTATCTGAGGTCACATTTGAACTCAGGAATATGAGTCTTCCTGACTCCAGGCCTGACACTCTATCTACTCTGCCACCTAGCTGGTAATATTATTCTTTGGAAAATGACTAATCAATAGGATCCAATGTTGAACGGTCTATTTTCCTTATAGATCTATGATCCTACTTAGCCAGTGATTTATTAAGGAAGACAAATGAGAAAGATAAAATTTGAAAATCTCTCTCTCTCTCTCTCTCTCTCTCTCTCTCTCTCTCTCTCTCTCTCTCTCTCTCTCTGTCTGTCTGTCTCTCTCTCTCTGTGTCTCTCTTTCACATACATACACAGAGTTAAGGGTAGGTAGATGATGCAATAGATGGAATACTGGTCTTAGAATCAGAAAGACATCTTCATGAGTTCAAATGTGGCCTCAGACTCTTACTAGCTCTGTGATCCTGGATAACTTACTTATTCTTGTTTGTCTTAGGTTGTTGTTGTTTTTTCCCTACAAAATGAGCTTGAGAAGGAAATGACAAACCGCTTCAGTATGTTTGCTGAGAAATCCCCAAATGGGGTCCTAGAAAGTTGGGCATGACTGAATAAAAACAACAATAAATAGTTAACTGAGGTGAGGAAATGAATCAGACATCATAGTAGATAGATTGTCAAGCTTAGAGTATCATAGACTTAAAATCAAATCCTGCCTCTGATTCTTGCTAATTGTATGAACCATGTCAAATTACTCCACCTCTTAGCCTCAGTTTTGTCACCTACAAGATGAAGGGGTTTGCCTTGGTCCCCAAGGTCCACTTTTCCTTTATGATTCTAAGAGGGTTATCAGGAGAACCCAGGGTGCTGGCGATGGGAAGAGAGAAGGGGAAGAATGGTGGTGAGGGCACTCAGCCAGCAATAGCACCAGAGAGGACTAGGAAGATAAACCACTGGTTACATCATTGTTGTTCTCTGAGCTTTTCCTCCCCTACCCTATGGGAAGTTGCAGACGGCTGGATTCCTAGTGGTAGCTATTTCTCCGTCCTCCCTTGTTTGGATGAAAGCAGGCTGATAGAAAGGGACAAGGCCCTTGGGGTAATATGATGCATCCTCTCTACCCTTCATGTACATCTCAAATGGGTTTTAAACATACCAAAATGTCTACAGTATGTTCATTTCCTGCGCTTGATTTACAGGCTGTGACAGGAAATCCATTTCTTTTCCTGTAGATGCTAAATTCATTACCTGGCCACAGAATTCAGATTCTCCACTCCTCTTTGCACTTTGCATTGCTGCCATGGCAACCAGTGTCAGAAATTTTTTTTTCTTCCTACTGTTTTCCCTGGAAGCTGGATAGTTACAAATGGCAGCACAAATAGCAATCCACTGGAAAGTTATTTTTTTAAAGAGTACCATGCACCACACTAAAACCAAAGGTGTGTCTTCCTGTCGCCACCTCTTTCCTGCAGATGCCTCATAAATCCATAACAACATTGCCACCTGGGGCACTAGATATGAAAAGAATGGATGTTCTTTAAAGCATTTTCTAAAAGAGGATTTCATTTTTCTCTTCAAATGGTCTACTGCTAAACATTTCAAGCTTCCCTGGGATCTACTGGGAATAGCATATCTAATGTATGCTTCCAGATTCAAGAAGATGCTTTCATGGGTAGAGATTGTTATCTAGAAGTCAGTGAAACCTCAACTGAATCATTGGCTAGATTTCAGAGGGTCCAGGAATCTCATTCATATCCATTTTCCTAATTAGATAACCTATTACTACCCCTCATACATTCTGTGTTCCAGCCAAAGTGGCCTACTGGCTCTCCTTCCTATATGACAGACTTTCCTTCTTTGTACTTTTGAACAGGGTCTCTTGCATACATGGAATGAGCATCCTACCTACTTCCATCTCTTAGATTTCATAATTCTCCCAGGCCTATCTCATTTGCTACCTCTTAGGGGAAGCCTTTTCTGATCTTTCCTCATTGGTCATTAGTGCTTGCCTTCTGATATTTTTTTGTATTTTTCACTATGTAGACATTATCTGTCTTCCCTCAGTAGAATGCAAGTTCTTTGAGGCCAAGGATTGTTTCATTTGTGTTTCTGTAAACCATACTGAATGCAGAGTAAGTGTTTAATATATTCTTGTTGAACTGAATTAAATTAGAGAATTTTGGTATGCTATTATTCTTGAGAAATTCTGCAAAAACACTTACCATTCAGTGATGAGCAGAAAGTGAAGTTGAAGTGTTTGCACTGACTAGCTTAGATTTTTTTAAAATGGAAGCAGATCATGTGATTGAATATTTTTTTAAAAGCGGCCTAATTCTTTAAGTATAATGTTATGTGTCTTAAAGTTAAGAATCAATTCAGTTGAAATGAATTTGAAGGGTAACCAAAAAAAAGGTTTCTTTAAGTTTTATCAGAGGAGGAAAAAGGTGAAAGAAGGGTTAGAACTGATGTGGGATAGATGGAAAGATGATGAACAATCATATAGTTAGTGAAGGCAAATTTTGCAAACATAGTTAAGGAGGAAATAAGACTGACTATAACACGGCCCTCAAAGCGTTCAAATCAGTATGGCTAGCCAATTTTATAAACTAAAGTAAAGGAAAAACTGGCATATGAGCCAAATTAGTCGTTGTGTGTGACTTTTTTTTAAAATTAAGGAGAGAAGTTCCTCAAAACTGGACAAATGTTATCTTAATTAAAAATAAGAAAGTGGGCACTCTAAGCTATAGTCCAGAGGGAGGTGGAGAATCCTTTTAAACCAACTCTGAACCTTAAATGAGTTCCTCAAAATGAATCCTGGAGGGGCAGCTGGGTTGAGAGTCAGGCCTAGAGATAGGAGGTCCTAGCTTCAAATCTTGCCTCAGACACTTCCCAGCTGTGTGACCCTGGGGAAATCACTTAACCCCCATTGGCTATCCCTTACAACTCTTCTGCCTTAGAGCCAATACACAGTATTGACTCCAAGATAGAAGGTAAGGGTTTAAAAAAATTTTTTTTTAAATGAATACTGGAGTGACAGAACCAGCAAGGAGATGGAGTGAAATAACTCTCCCATAGAAAATAATTCAGAGGTAGCAAAAGAGTATCTATTTCACTGGGGTGACAGGGAAGACGGAAGCAAAGCTGAGCACTCAGGAATACAAGTTGCCTTTCCACCACTTACTGCTCCATGTTCCAGGGCCTGGGCACAAGCCAATATTGAGATCCTAAAACACTGTCTGTGCCAACAGCAGAGCCACTCCATGGCTACCTCCTTGAAGTTTCAAGCCCTAACACAAATCTGTGATGAGGGTCCAAATTCTAGAGCAAGTCATTCTATGGCACCTGGTCCATTCAAGCCAAAGAACCCGTGCCAAGACTGTGGTGAGGCCCCAAGCTCCATTTCAGGCAGTCCATAGTGAACCAGGCTGGTGTAAGCCAAGGATGAGGCTCTGAGCCTCTGATCAAGCCAGTAGTTAAGAGCTAAACCCCAGGGCAACCCCAGTGTAAGCAGTCCATGCCTGACTGGTGTTAGTCTAAGGCAGGGGTTGGCAACATATGGCTCTCCAGCCATATCTGGCTCCACCTCCCAACCAGCCAGTCTGGGCAGAGCCCCAGGATGTGCCCCAGGGGAACCTTCAGCCCCTGCCCCATATTCCAGCTCCTTCCACCTCCATCCTCCTCCTTCTTCAGGCATTTATGGCTCTCATGGCCAAAAAGGTTGCCAACCATTGGTCTAAAGGGAGGCATAGAACCCTGACCAAGCCTGCAGTGAGGCCTAAAGTTTGACTGCAAGCAGTCTGCAATGCATCTGGCCTGTTTAGGCCCAGAGTAAGGTTCAGATCTTCTGCCCTGGCTTGAGGTGAGATACTGAGCCCCAGCACTAGGTAGTTCACAATACTCTGAGCACTGCAAGCCATCAGCAGTCAATAGAAGAGATTGAATTAGCAGTGGAAAGTGACTTTGATAGCTTCCATCCTACATGCCATCATACCCCTTTGGAAGAACTAAAACTTACAGAAACCTAGAACTAGAGCTGAGAGTAGTAGCAAGGAAAAACCGAAGCTTAGGCTAGTGTACTCTCTACCCTGAGAACAGAACCCACTTTAAAGATAAAAGTAAAAGTTAAAAAAATGCTGGGAAAATGAGCAAATAGCAACAACAAAAATATCTAACCATAGAAAATTTTTGTGGTGACAAAGAAGAGTAAGGCACAGTGATATCAAAGCAGCCACATAAAAATCTTCCAAAGAAAATAGGAATTGGTCTCAGACTCTGGAAGAGCTCCAAAGGGAATTAAAAAAATAAAATGAGAGACAGAAGAAACTCAAGGAAAAGAATGAAAGTAACAAAAAAAACATAAAATGTTTAAAAAGCAGAATTGGATAAAAGGAAAAAGAGTAAAAAATATTCATTGATAGAATTCACTTGTAAATCCATCTGGTCCTGGGGATTTTCAATTTCTTTTTCTGATATGGAATTATTTAAGTATTCTATTTCTTCTGCTTGTTAATCTAGGCAATTTATATTTTTGTAAATGTTCATCCATCTCACCTAGATTGCTATATATATTGCCATATAATTGGGCAAAATAGTTTTTAATGATTGCCTTGATTTCCTCTTCATTAGTGGTGAGTTCTTCTCCCTTTTCATGCTTGATACTGTTAATTTGGTTTTCTTCTTTCCTTTTCTTATTAGATTTACTAGTACTTTGTCTATTTTATATGTTTTTTCAAAATGCCAGCTTCTAGTCTTATTTATTAATTCAATAGCTCTTTTACTTTCAATTTTATTGATTTCTTTTTTGATTTTTATAATTGAGTTTTTAATTGGGGATTTATAATTTGGTCCCTTTCTAGTTTTTTTGATTTGCATGCCCAGTTCATTGATCTTTGCCCTCTCTAATTTGATAATATATGCACTCAAGGATATAAATATCCCCCTGAGTACTGCTTTAGCTACATCCCACAGAGTTTGGTAGGATGTCTCATCATTGTCATTCTCTTCAGTGAAATTATTATTGATTGTTTCTATGATTTCTTCTTTAACTAAGTGATTTTGGAGAATCATATTATTTAATTTCCAATTAGTTTTTGATTTGCCTGTCCATGTGGCCTTACTGATTATTATTTTATTGCATTATGATCTGAAAAAGTTATATTTATTATTTCTGCTCTTTTGCATTTGTTTGCCCTGTTTCTATGCCCTAGTACATGGTCAATCTTTGTGAATGTACCATGTGCAGCTTAAAAGAAAGTGTATTCCTTTTGGTCCCTATTTATTTATATATCTTTTATATATCTTTTTTATTTTATTATATTTATATATAATATATAATAATATAATAACAAATATATTATATATTTATATATCTACCCAGCTGCCCCTTCCCTATCTCTTTTAATCAAATATATTTTTACTTAGGCTTTGTCAGAAATCATGATTGCCACTCCTGCCTTCTTTTTCTCAGTTGAAGCCCCAAAGATTTTGCTCCAGCCATTGACCTTAACCCTGCATATGTCCACCTGCCTCATGTGTGTTTCTTGTAGGCAACATATGGTAGGATTTTGTTTTCTAATCCACTCTGCTATTTGCTTCTGTTTTATGGGTGAGTTCATCCCATTCACATTCAGAGTTATAATTATCAGCTGTGTATTGCCCAACATTTTGGTATCCTCTCCTAGTTCTACCCCTTCTTGTTATACTATTTCCTTTTAAACCAGTGATTTGTTTTAAATCAGTCCCCCTTGACCTCTCCTTTGGCTTACTTCCCGTTCCACCCCCTCCCTTTTTATTCCACTCTTATTCTTTTTTAAGGTTTAATGAATTCCCTACCCACTCTCTTCCCCTCCCTTTATGAACTCTCCACCCCACTGCCCCCTTGGTTTATCCCTTCCTACTTTATCTGTAGGGTTACATAGAATTTGATATCCTAATGGATCTAGCTACACTTCCCTCTCAGGATTAATTCCAATGAAAGTAAGGTTTAAGTATTTCCTATTAATGCTCTCTTCCTTTCCTTCTTACAATAGTATTCATCCCCTCCCCTTCCCATGCCCTCTTTGTGTGGTATAGATTATCCTATTTTTCTTATTCCTTCAAGTTTTTTTTGGTGCCATCTTCTATTCCCCACCTCTTCCCCACCCATGTCATCTTAAACCATGTAGTACTCCAACCTCTCCTTATGACTAATTCTTCTAATTACTATAATAGTGAGTGCATTTTTTTAAATTACACATAATATTTTTCCATATAGGAATACAAATAATTTGATATTATTGAAGCCCTTGAAGAAGGCAATTTAAAGATAAGTGTTTCCTTTCTTTTCCCTCTCTTTCTTATTTACCTTTTCATGTTTCTCTTGGTTTTTGTGGTTGGATATCAAACTTTCCATTTAGTCCTGGTCTTTTCTGTGCAAATGCTTGGAAATCTTCTATCTTGTTGAATGCCCATACTTTCCCCTGGAAGTATATAGTCAGTTTTGATGGGTAGGTGATCCTTGGTTGTAGATCAAATTCTCTTGCATTTCTGAATATCATGTTCCAAACCTTGTAGTGTGGAGGCGGTCAGATCCTGTGTAATCCTGATTGATGTTCCTTGATATCTGAATTGTCTCTTTCTGGCTTCTTGTAATATTTTCTCCTTAACTTGGAAGCTTTTGAATTTGGCTATTACATTTCTAGGGGTTGTCTTCTGAGGATTTAGTTTATAGGGTATTCTATGAGCCCTTTCAATGTTTATTTTGCCCTCTTGTTCGAGGACATCAAGGCAGTTTTCTTGGATAATTTCTTGTCGTATGATATCTAGATTTCTATTTGTCTTTGATTTTTCCAGAAGACCAATAATTCTCAAGTTGGTCTTCTATACCTGTTTCCTTGATCTGCCATCTTCTCATTGAGATATCTCAAGTTTACTTCTATTTTGTCAGTCTTTTGACTTTGCTTTATTAATTCTTGCTGTCTTGTGAGATCATTGGCTTCTACTTGCCCAATTCTAGCCTTTAAAGACCGATTTTCAGGTATAATCTTTTGGTTTTCCTTTTCTATCTTGTCTATCTGGCTCTTCATGGCTTCCAGCTGGTCACTTCTGGTCTTCAATTTGTTTATCATTTCATTTAATTTCTGAACCTTAATTTCCATTTGCAAAATTCTGCCTTTTAAATTGTAATTTTCTTTTTGAACTATTTCCTACTTTTCTTGCCAGATCTCTTCCATCTTTTCATGATCTCAGATTTGAACTCTTCAAGACCTTGTAAACAATTTTTCATTTTTTGGGAAACTTTGGATGTCTTTAATTGCTTGTCCTCCTCTGCTTTCTGGGTTGCTTCTTTGCAAAAGTTACCAAGTGTTAGAGCATTTTTCTTGGACTTTTTGGTGTTTATTTCTTGGGAGTTGCTTGTCATCATTATGCTTTCTCAGCCAGAAGTCTGAGTCAGGCAGGCAGACTCTCTGTGTGTAGAGCTAAGGAGCAGTTTTTTCCTGAGCCTACTTTATGAGTCTCCTGGCTTCCACTATCTGCTAAGTCTCTGCTGTCCATGGCCCCTCTCAGCTTCACTCCTGTGCCCAAGGTCTGCACTCCCAGGCTTTCTGGGGTCTCTGGTCTAGCTGTTTTCAAGGTCAAGCCCCCAGTGGTCATGGTCAGCTATCCAGAGCTGGGAAATTGGCCCACGCTTGCTCCTCTGCCTTAGGATCCCCTGAGTCTCAGAGTGCCGAGCTGCTTCCACTGCCTGCTGCCTCTCTCAGCCCCACTCCCATGCCCAAGGTCTGAGCTCTCTATCCTCCTAGGGTCTCAAATCTTGCTGCTCTCAGGGGCAAGCTCCTGGTGGTCCCAGTTAGGTGCCAAGAAGCTGGATTTTGCACCTCACTTGCTCTAACTCTGGTGTGCAGCCTCTGACTCTGGTACTGTGAGTGGTTTGGGGGAGGGTTGATCAACTCGCATTTTGATGGGAGCTATTCCACCACCCCTTATAGGATAGAAATGCCAAGATCCCACATACCTTCTATACTGAGCCCTATTATGGGGTCCCTTCTGTCATCTGGATTTGTTATTTTTGTCCTTTGAAGGTATGCTGTATTAGTTGGTGGTTAGGAGAATAAAGGGCCCTGATTCTACTCTGCAGCCATCTTAACCAAGAAGTGAGAATAAAAAATATTCAACGAAGGAAATAATTTCTAAAAAAGTAGTATTGGACAAATGAAAAAGAGGTACAAAATCCAATGAAGAAAAGTTTCATAAAAAATACAACTGACCAAATGGAAAAGAAGGTTCAAAAGTTTAAGGAAGAAAATCTTTCCTTCAAAATTAGAATTGGGCAAATAGAAACTGATGATTTCATGAGTCATCAAGAAATAATAACATTAAATTAAAAAGGAAAAAAACAGAAGAAAACGTGGAATATCTCATTAAAATATCAACTGAATGGGAAAATATATCCAGGAGAGTCAATAGAAGAATAGACTACCTGAAAGACACAATAAGAAAAAAAAAGCCTAGACATCACTTTATAAGAAATTATCAAAGAAAACAGCCCTAATATTCTTAAATAAGAGGTTAAATAGAAATTGATCTTTATAACAAAAACTCTGACAAAGGTCTAATTACTCAAATATATAAGTAGCTAAATCAATTGTACAAAAAATCAAGCCATTCCCCACTTGATAAATGGGCGAGGGACATGAATAGGCAACTTTCAGATAAGCAAATCAAAACTATCAACAAACTCATGAAAAAGTGTTCTAAATCTCTTATTATTAGAGAAATGCAAATCAAAACAACTCTGAGGTACCACCTTACATCTAGTAGATTAGCTAACATGACAGCAAAGGAAAGGGGTGAATGTTGGAGGGGATGTGGCAAAATTGGGACATTAATGCATTGCTGGTGGAGTTGTGAATTGATCCAAACATTCTGGATGGCAATTTGGAACTATGCCCAAAGGGCTATAAAAGACTCTCTGCCCTTTGATCCAGTCATATCACTGCTGGGTTTATACCCCAAAGAGATAATAAGGAAAAAGACTTGTGCAAAAATATTTATTGAAACACTCTTTGCAGTGGCAAACAATTGGAAAATGAGGGGATGCCTTTTGATTGGGGAATGCTGAACAAATTGTGGTATCTGTTGTTGATTGAATACTATTGTGCTCAAAGGAATAATGAGCTGGAGGAATTCCATGTGAACTGGAATGACCTCCAGGAATTGATGCAGAGTGAAAGGAGCACATCCAGGAGAACATTGTATACAGAGACTGAGACATTGTGGTACAATCAACATAATAGACTTTTCTTCTAGCAGCAATGCAAGGATCCAGATCAATGCTGAGGGACTTATGAGAAAGAAAACTAGCCACATTCGGAGGAAGAACTGTGGGAGTAGAAACACAGAAGAAAAACAACTACCTGAACACATGGGCTGATGGGGATATTATGGAGCATTGAAGACGCTAAACTCTAGTCCAACTATCAATAATATGAAATTAGGTCTTAATCAATGATACATGTAAAACCCAGTGGAATTGTGAGTCAGCTACAGAAGGAAGGGAACATGGGGGGGGTGTGGGGAGAGAGAAAGAACATGAAATATGTAACTATGGGAAAATTTTCAAAATTAAAAAAATAAAGGTGATCTTACGATTATCCTTTAAAAAATTAAATAGAATTGAAAGAATCTTCCAATCACCTATTGCAACAAATCCCCAAATGACAACACCCAGGAACATTATAGTCAAATTCAAGAGTTCCCAGGACAAGGAGAATATACCACAAGAAGCCAGAAATAAACAATTCAAATATCATGGAACTACAGTCAAGATTTCACAGTACTTCACAGCTTCTACATCAAAGGATCTGAAGACTCGGAATATGAGATTCCAGAAGGTAAAGGAAGTATGTTTATAACAATGAATCACCTACTCAGCACAAAAATGAATATATTCTTTCAGGGGGGAAATGGTCATTTAATAAAATAGAAGATTCCCAAGTAATTCTGATGAAAAGACCAGATCCAAACAGAAAATTTGATGTCCAAATACAAGAGTCAAGAGAAGCATAAAAAGGTAAGAAAAAGAAAATTTAAGCATTTCAATAAAGTTGAACTTTTTATATTCCTACATGGAAAGATATTTGTAACTCAAAAATTTTATCATTATCAGGGTAGTTAGACAGAGTATACAAAGACTGAGGGAGTGGGAGTAAGATTTTTAGGATGTCATGATATGCAAAAACCAAAAATCAGATGGTGAAAAAGAATTGCAATGAGAGAAAAGGGAAGAAAAAGTTGATATGGAGTACAGTGGAAGGGAGGACGAGGGTGGTGACAGGCAAAGTTTAAACCTTACTCTCATTGTAATTGGTTGGCAGAGGGAATAACAATGTATTCACTAGAGTATGGTCCACAACCTTTTTGGCCATGAGAGCCATAAATGCCTGTGGAAGGAGGAGGATGGAGGCAGAAGTTGCTGGAATATGGGGCAGGGGCTGAAGGGCCCCCTGGAGCACATCCTGGGGCTCTGCCTGGACTGGCTGGTTGGGAGGTGGAGCCAGATATGGCTGGAGAGCCATATGTTGTGGACCCCTGGTATAGAGTATACCCTATGGAGAAGTAGGAAGAGAATAAAAAGGAAGGGTGGAGAAGGTATTAATATGATGAAGGAGGGAGTGGGGGTGATTAAAAAGCAAAATACAGAGAGAAAGAAGAGAGAAAGAGCAGGATCAAAAGGAGAAAATAAGATGGAAAGGAATGGTAATCACAACTGTGAATATAGTTGGAATTCACCAATTAAAAGAAAGAAGAAAGAAAAGTGGATTAAAAAACAGAATTCTACAACATATTGTTGATAAGAAATACCTTTGAGGTAAGGAGACACACAGAGTAAAGGTAAGAGGATAGAGCACAATCTATTGGACTTCAACTGAGATGGAATAGCAATCATGATTTAAGACAAAGCATAAGCAAGTCTAGATCTAAGTAAAAGAGATAAAGAAGGAAATTAAATCTTGATAAAATCACTACAGACGAAAATACTATCTTATATAGTATGGATATAGACAAATATCCATACTTAATATATTTGGACCAAATGGTATTACGACCCCCCCCTCCAAGATTTTTAAAGGAGGAATTAAATGAGTGTAGTGAAAAAAATCGACAGTGAAACTATACTTGTGGGGGACCTCAACCTCAGAACTAGATAAATCTAAACAAGAAATAATTAAAGGAACTTAATGAAAATTTTAAAAGGTTAGATTTAATAGATCTTCAGAGAAGATTACATGGGGATGAAAAGGAATATGTATTCTTTTCAGTAGCACATGATGCTTATACAAAAATTGACCATGTACTTAGGGGAAAAAACTTCACAACCAAATACAGAAAAGCAGAAATAATAAATGCACCATTTTCATAATATGATGCAATAAAATTATAAATAATGAGGGTCCCTAGAAAGACAAATTAAAATTGGATACTAAATAATCTAATTCTTCAAAAGGGATGGGACAATGAACAAATTGTAGAAACAATTAAAATTTTCATTAATGAGAATGACAAGAAGAAAATATGTTAAAATTTATGGAATACAGTCAAAGCAGTATGTAGAGGAAATTTTATTTCTTTGAATGAATGCTTATATCAGTAAGAGAGAGAAAAGGCAGATCAAAGAATTATGCATGTGCCTAAAAAAACTAGAAAAAGAACAAATTAAAAATTCTCAATTAAAGACTAAATTGGAAATCTTAAAATCAAAGGAGAAATGAGTAAAATTGAAAGTAAAAGAATTCTTGAATTAATAGATAAGAACAGAAGTTTATTTTATGAAAAACAAAGTAGATAGAGCATTGGTTAGATAAAAAAGGAAATAAGAGAATCAAATTAGTAGTATAAAAAATGAAGAGGGTGGCTTCAGCACCAATGCAGAGGAAATTAAAGTAATCTTTAGAAGCTATTTTGCCAAAATGTATGACAATATATTTGACAATTCAGGTGAAATGATGAATATTTACAAAAATATAAAGTGTACAGATTAACAGAAGAGGAAATAGAATATTTAAATAATTCCATTAAAAAATTGAACAGACCATTAAAGCACTCTCTAAGAAAAAATCCCCAGGGCCAGATGGATTCACAATTGAATTCTATCAAACATTTAAAGAATAATTAATTCTAATATTACATAAAATAGTTGGCAAAATAGGCAAAGAAAGAATTCTACAAAATTCTTTTTATGACACAAATATGGTGCTGATAACTATTCCAAGATGAGCAAAAATAGAGAAAAAATTATAGACCAATTTTCTTGATGAACATTGATGCAAAAATCTTATATAAAATACTAACAAAGAAACTACAGCAATATATCACAAGGATTATTCACTGTGACCTGGTGGAAATTATACCAGGAATGGAAGGCTGGTTTAATATTAGGGAATCTATCAACATAATTGACCATATCAATAACCAAACTAACAAATCACATGATTATCTCAACATATGAAGAAAAAGCCTTTGACAAAATGCAACACCCATTCCTATTAAAAATCCTAGAAAGCATAAGAATAAATGGGCCTTTCCTTAAAATGATAAGTAGTATCTATCAAGAACTATCAGTAAATATCATCTGCAATGGGAATAGGTTAGAAACCTTCCCAGTAAGATCAGGGTTGGATCAAGGGTGCCCACTATTACCAACATTATTTAATATTGTACTAGAAATGTTAGCTTTAGCAATAAGAGAAGAAAAAGAAATCGAAGGAATTAAAGAAGGCAATGAGGAAACTGAACTATCATTCTTTGTAGATGATATGATTTTATAAGAGAATCTTAGAGAATCAACTAAAAAACTAGTTGAAAAAAAACTTTAGCAAAGTTGCAGGATACAAAATAAACTCACATAAATAATTAATATTTCTGTATATTACCAACAAAATCCAGCAGAAAGACATAGAAAGAGAAATTCCATTTCAAATAACTCTAGACCAGTGATGGGCAAACTTTTTAAAGAGGGGGCCAAAAGAAAGGAAATGCTCATCTGTTAGTCTGTTTCTAAGGCAACTCTTTCAAAGTTTCATTGTATTGAATCCTACTCATTGTATTCGTCAGATTAGGAATAATGTTGCACAGCTGGATAGAACATTTCAGCCCCACCCCCCAATCTGGCCCACATAGTTTTCCCATCACTGCTCTAGACAATATAAAATAATTAAGAATCTATTTGATAAGACAAACACAGGAATAACATGAACACAATTACAAAACACTTTTCACACAAATAAAATCAAATCTAAACAATTTTTGGAAAAAACATTGGCTCATGGGTAGGCCAAACTGATACAATAAAAATGACAATTTTAAATTTACTTAATCAGTTCCATACCAATCAACTTACCAAAAACTATTTTATAGAATTAGAAAAAATAATGATACAATTCATTTGGAAGAACAAAAGATCAAGAGTATTGAGGGAAATAATGAAAAAAAAGTTAAGGATGGTAGCCCTAGCAATTCTCAAACTGTACTATAATGCAGTAATGCTGAGAACAATCTGGTACTGGCTAAGAAATAGAATGATGTATCAATGGAGTTGATTAGCGGTGAATGACGTTAGCAATCTAGTGTTTGATAAGGCCCAAATTCCCAGATTTTGGTATAAGAATTCACTATTTGACAGAATCTATTGGAAAAAGTGGGAAAGGGTCTGGGAAAAACTGGATATAGACCAATATCTCATATTCGATACCAAGACAAGGTCAAAATGGGTATATGATTTAGACATAAAGGGTGATGATACAAGTAAATTAGAGGAACATAGAATTATTTACCTCTTTGATCTATGGAAAAGGGAAGAGTTTATGACCAAACAAGAGGTAGAGAACATTACAACATGTAAAATGAATAATTTTGACTATATTAAATTAAGAAGGTTTTGTAAAAACAAAACAAATGTAACCAAGATTAGAAGGGAAACAACATACTAGGAAAAATTTTATAATAAATTTCTCTGATAAAAATCTTACTTCTCAAAAATATAGAGAACTAAGTTAAATTTATATGAATACAACACATTCCCCAAATGATGAATGATCAAACGATATGAACAAGAAGTTTTCAGATGAAGAAATCAAAGCTTTCAATAATCCTATGAAAAAAAGTTTTCTAAATAGCTCTTGATCAGAGAAATGCTAATTAAAACAACTTTGTGGTACCACCTCACGCCTATTAGATTGGTCAATATGATAGCAAAGGATAATGATCCGTTTTGGAGGAGATGTGGCAAAATTGGGGCACTAATGAATTGGTGGAGTTGTGAACTTCTGATCCAAAAATTCTGGAGGGCAATTTGGAATTATGCCCCAAGAGCTATAAAACAGTGAATACCCTTTGTAATAGCATTACTAGAACTGTACTTCAAAGAGATTAGAAAGGACCCACTTGTCTAAAGATATTTGTAATAGCTTTTTTTGCAGTGTCAAAGAATTGGAAATTGAGGAGAAGTCCATCAATTAGGGAATAGTTGAATAAACTGTGGTATATGATGGTCATGGAATACTATTTTGCTGGAAGAAATGAGAAATATGATGATTTCAGAAAGAGCTGGAGAGACCTACATGAACTGATGCAGAGTGAAATAAATAGAACCAGGTGAATATTGTAGAAAGTAATAGCAATATTGTAGAATGATCACCTATAAAAAACTTAGCTACTCTTGGCAATACAATGATCCAGGACAATTTTGAGGGACTTGTGACAAAGAATGCTCTCTACTCCAGAGAAAGAAATTTTGGAGATGGAATGCAGATCAAAGCATATGATTTTTCACTCTTGTTAATTTGGGCTTTTACTTTGGAGTTTTCCTTTCTTTTGAGTATTCTCTTTAAAAAATGAACAATATAGACATACAATATGCTTGATAATATATGTGTAACCCATATCAAATTGTTTATCAGCTTCAGGAAGGGGGAAGGAATGGATGGAGGGAGATAATTTGGATTATATAACTTCAGAAAACTTATGTGGAAAATTGTCATTAAATGTAGTTAATAAAATAAAACATCTTTACAATAAAATAAAATAAAATTGATAATGGAAAAAATAAACTATAGGCCATTGAACTTGACTTCAATTCCTAGCAAAATTCCACATGAAATTATTAAAGTGACAGTTTGGACATTTAGAAATGGTGACCACTAAAAAACAGAATAAATAAGACTAGATCAAGTCAGAGTAACATCCTTTTCTGTTTTTTTTCCCTTTTAAACAGAGTTACTAGAGAATAGACTGGGGAATGCCATAGATATATAATTATGTAAAAGCTCTTGAAACTTGAGGCTAAGATTAAGAATATACTTTAATCAAAAATCATACTATCTCAGGAGACAAGATGGAGAGAAAAAGGCAATATGGTGATACAGTTAGGTAGATTTGCAACTAGTTGAAAAACTGAGTCAAAGCCAAAAATGGTGGCACATGTTTATAATTTCTGCTGCAAGGGTTGCCTGCAGTTGGTGGTTCTCTTGAGCCCATAAATTCTGAGCTGCAGTAATGGTAAAATTGATTGCATTTATTTGCACAAATTCCGGTACCAAAATGGTGAGCCCCTGAGAGTGAGGGGTCACTGGGCTGCTGAAAGAGGGATGAATTAGCCCAGTTTGGAAATACATAGTAGAACAAATCTTCCATGAAAATCAGTTATAGATTGAAACTTATGAATTACTGTTGTATTTCCCATGCAGTTGAGACAGTAAGATGCAGTTTTAAAAAACAAAAAACAAATGCATACAAAGAATCTGTCAAATCAGAGGGAAGTCTTTGTTAAAATGTCACAAAGCTTGTTCTTGGGCTCTGTAGTAATAATATAATAAATGTTTGTAGACTGACTAAAATAAACGATGGCCATACCTGATTTGTAGTTGACACAAAGCTGAGAGGGATGTCTAACTAATTGGATGATATAATGAGGATTTAAAAAACAAAGCAAAACTTGATTGGCTTGCACAATAAACAATACCTAATGAACCTAATGACAAGAGACTTCCTTGTCTTGGAACATTTGAAGGATCTGTAATTTTGTCAGTGTATCAATCATAATAACTCTTTTCACTTAGGTGATAATCTTCATCAGGTATTGTGGCCAAAACCACATTTGGAGTTGTGTTGAGTAAATGAAGTATTAGATTTTCTTTGGTTCAAGAAGGAAGAACGAGAAAAAATGCAGAGATGCAGATTTAGATTTGATGTCATCAATAATTAGATCAATCAAAAAGAATTTATTAAGCAGTAGGTGCATTTTAGGCATGAAAAATTTAACAATCAAATGTTTCCAAAATTGGTATCAGCTACCACAGGAGATAGTGGATTTCCCATCACTAGAGGTCTTTAAAAAGAAGTTGGATAATCTCTTGTTAAGAATGTTGTCATTGAGAATATTGTTTATATGCAGATTATTAAAAGCAAAAATAGCTAGCATTTGTATAGTGCTTTCAGATTTACAAACACTTTATATACATTATCTCATTTAATCCTCACAACAACCCTGTGAGGAAGGTGCTTTTATCCCCATGCTACATATAAGGAAACTAGGTGAGAGAGATTAAATGAATTGTTCATTCATATTGCTAAGTGTCTAAGGTGGAATTTGACCTCAGGGTTCCAATTCTAAATCCAGTTCTCCATTGTTCTTCTTATATACCTTAAAATATATGACTTCTAAATATCTGAGGTTCTTTTCCAATTTTGAGATTTTAGAGGGTGTTTGGTATTGTTTTCAAGATTAAATATGCAAGATATCCTAAAAAATGAAAAAAGATCTAACTCAAAAAGATGATTAAAGATGCAACAAAATAGCGTGATTTGGATAAGTCATTTTACCCTTAGAGCCCTCAGTTTTTTCATCTTTAAAATGTAAGTTTTAGACTCTAACATCCTCTAACAAGCTTCTGGCATTATTTCTAGTTTTAGATTGATGTTCCTGTATGGATAGGAAAAAGACACCCTAGGGATGTTGAGTGACAATTCTCCTGAAATTCATGGGAAAAATGATAGGGTAGGCAAAGAGACAAAGATTTGTTGTAGAGGTCAAAGAAAGGATTTTTTTTAAGTTAAGTAGGATGTGAGGAAGATAATGTTAAATACTTTGCAAATCTTACAGCCATCAATGTCAACCAACCTCACTTGCTAAGGAGGAGAAAATAAGGTTAGGGTGAAATTAGACCTTAAAGGAATGAGAAAAATGTCTGTGCTCAATTTGTTCCTCCTCTTATCTCTCTCTCTCTCTCTCTCTCTCTCTCTCTCTCTCTCTCTCTCTCTCTCTCTCTCTCTCTCTCTCTCTGTCTGTCTCTCTCCTCTCTCTCTCCTCTTTCTTTCTATTTCTTTCTTTCTATTTCTTTCTTTCTTTCTCCTTTCTTTCTTTCTTTCTTTCTTTCTTTCTTTCTTTCTTTCTTTCTTTCTTTCTCTCTCTCTCTCTCTCCATACTCATTGTATATAAATATATATACACATATATATGTAAGAGAGAGAGAATTTTTTCATGCATATTAATTATGTACAACCAACAATTTTAATTCTGTGAAGAAGCAGGAACAAATATTAATATAAGGAGTCTCCAACTTATAAATAAGATATGCTCTAAAATCCCAGAATCTCAGAGATGAAAGTGGTAATTTGATTAGTGCTCAGAGTACTGCAAGTTCAATTAGAGTTAATAGTGTGATATTGCAGCCAAAGCTAATCCAGTCTTGGGCTGTTATTAAAGAGGAAACCAGTGTTTGGAACCAGGGATGTGAGAATTTTGTTGTGCTTTTCCCTGGTAGGCCACATCTGAAATGTCATGTTTAGTTCTGGGCACAACACTTTAGGAAGGGCATCAATGAGCCAGGTATCAGGGTGAGGCACCCAGAGCTATATAACCAGAATGCCATAGGACCTTGAGTTCATCTACAAGGACTGGTTGGATGATGAAGGCAAGTTTAGCCTACTGAGGAAGCACTAGCGGTGACCTGACAGCTACCTTTATTTTTTTTTAAGGATTATCACATGGAAGTGGCATTAAAAATGTCTTGCTTGCCTCAGAAGGCAAAATTAGGAGTAATAAATGGAAACTAGAAAAGAGGCATATATGAAATTAATATAAAGAAAAACTAATCTCTAGAGTTAGGCAGAAGGGGAATGTACTGCATTGGAAAGTAGTCATTTCTTTTCTTTTAATATCTTTTAGGCAAAGAGGTAGTTAGATGATTCAATGAATAGAACTATAGGTTGGGAGTCAAGAAGGCTTGAGTCCAATGTTGTCTCAGATACCTAATCCTGGACACATAATTTTAACCTCTGTTTGCCTCATTTTCTTCACATTTAAAATGATGACAATAAGTACCTACCTCAAAGGGTTGTTGTAAAGATTAAATGAGATATTTACTAAGCATTTAGCACAGTGCCTGGTCACATTGTAGATTCGATATAAATTCTTATTCCTCTTCTGTTTTCAAAGACTGTATTGCCATTTGTCTGGGATTCTACAGAGCAGATTCTCATTTAGAAATAGTTTGAACTAGATGACTTCTGATTTTTCTTCAAACTCAGAGGTCTATGATCCACCATGTCTGGGATATTCAATGCTAAGCTCTGGCTTAAATTCTGGAAGGAGTTTGTATTGGGATCATTTTGTTTTACTCTTGCTTAAGATGATAAATCTGCTGGTTTATAATCTTTGAGCTTAGAGGGTATCAATAGTTTCCTTAAGTTCCTAAAAAATCTCTGTGTAAAGAATGATGAGGAGTAAGGTTTAACCAGCAGCTTAGTGGGTAGCTTATCCCACTGGGGGAAAAAAACAAAAATAAAACAAAAACAAAAAAATCACTGGGCTATCTCAGAAGAATCCTTTTGGGGGCATATCTATGAATAATCATATTTGGTTGTAACTGTGTACATAGTAGACCCTTAAATGCTTATTAAATGCCATCATTTTAAATTCTAGTGGAAATAAACCATAAACCACCAGTGGTCATTTTAAGATGAACACCGAAAACAAGTTTGTAATTAAACTCTCCACAATTACATGTTTATGAAGTTGGGTTTTATGCCTGGACATTGTTAATTTTTACAGGAACATTATATCCAAAATATTTGAAAAAAAGTCATTCAGGGAGTTAGCACCATGGTTCATTGCCAGTTTGCAGGTAGATGGGCCATGGTAGGAACGAAATATTTCTTCTTTCCCAGGGCAGAAGGATTTTCAAAGCATATACTTTAACTGGGCTGGGGTGAACATACTTGTAGGGTCTATCAACAAAGTATTCAGGCAGAGTAGGTACTATTAATAATTTGACATTCAAATATATATGACAAAACTTATCAATGATAATCACGGCTTGACTCTTATACTATCATTGAACTGGATACTGCCAGTAACAGGTTGACACATATTTCTGTGAAATGACATAAGATTAGGAAGGAGACATAAAACCATATGACCATTCAATTTTCAAGAAATAATGTCCAAACAAATATATACAATCTTTCAAACCCACAATCCTTGATCATTTAGGGTGGGCCAACATTGATAATCAATCAATGAAGAGTTATTAAATACTATATTCTAGTCACTCTGCTAGCTTTGATGAGATGCTAAGACAAAAGTGGATCAGCTCTTGCCCTCTTGGTACACGCATTATATCAGTGGAAGTGACAGAAGGGTTTGCTTCATTTTTTTGTCTTTATATCCCCAATATCTATCATAATTCCTGACATCCAGTAAGCATCTTTGTATCCTAGACTTTTGTGACAGTATGCTGGAGCCTATATTCTCTTCAGAATAATGTTTTTAAATACATAAAATCAAATGTATAGACTTACAAGGGAAACCAATTATGTCAAAAATACAATTATCAAGATATTTTTGAAACTTTAGAAAAAAACATCGTTAGGAAACCCTGATATGGATGACCCCCTAAGGTTATAATAGGTGACTATTGGCTAAAATTTCTCTCCCTGATTATTCATCTCAGTCTATAAAATGTCAGTGAGAAGAATTGTAGCATGGTGAAAGATGTTTAAGGGATTGGGAGGAAGATTAGCAATTGAGAGTTCAAGATCAGGCTAATAAGATATTCCATCAAATTTACCCTTGTTTTCATCCAAAGAAAAGAGTTTGACATAGTAAGCAAGCCTGGCAAATGACTAAAATTTAATCTCTGAATATAAAAGATGGAGAAGTTATACATCATTCTGGCATCCCAATGGAAATGTAGCATTTTATATTTTGGGTACAAGCACACAACTCATCTGGAGACAATTAACTGAGATTGCTCAAGAGATACATAAAGAGGAAAACTTGGACTAAATTCCTTTGTATTCCTATCAACATAACCCAGTATTTTAGAGCAGAAGTTGCTTTACAGATGACTTGGGGGCAGGCTATCCACTTAAACTAAATCTTACCCCAATTTATTGCAAAGAAATACTATATTTTTTTAAAAAGGGAAGAGCTGGAAGAAGAAGAATTGGCAGAGGACAGGGAATCAGACACTAACATATCATTTGGCAACCATAACCTTTCCTTGCAAATCACAGATGCTATTTTGAGCTGGATGCATTGCTTGGCAAGTTTCCACCTCAGTAACTAGTAAATGTATGTGTGATGTTGCTTGGAATAGCTCATAATAGATGCCCGGTTCTTTCCACTCTAAGAGAAGCAGAGCTAAGCAACATCATGCCCATGGACACATTTGCAAGTACCTAGTGCTTTCTCTTGAAGAGGAAGGATTCTTAAACTGCCTACAGGACATGCTTGGAATGTAATTTTTATGGTTCTTTTTTCCAATAAAGGATTATACTTTATTGTTATCTAGATGGCTACGACTTTTGGAGTTAATAACACTTTTGTGAGTTGCCTAGGTATTTAGAAACATGCAAAAAAAAGCAAGAAGTAGGAATTAAGCTGCTGCTTCACATTGCTCAAATATAGTAGGTCTTGGGAAGTGAGGGTCAAGAGGCAATAGTAACAAGGCCATTCTGGGAGAGTTTGATTTTTTGCCAGTTTCTCTACTAATGGCTAAAGATGGATAATATTTTCTGAAAATATCATAAGAAAATAGTTGTATAAAAAGAGAAAAAAAACATCTCAAGTTATAGCCCCAGGAAAGATTCGTGACTTCCAAATCTTGAAAATTTAATTTTGAGAACAGATATCTCCTTTGAGCCAATATAGTGTATGACAAACAAAGAATAAAACCTTGTAAAGATTATTTTCAGAGTGAAGCTGAGTTATGATGTATGGAAGTCTAGAGGAAAGGGGTGAGATTTTAAATAGTACTGACCAGCCATCATCACTGAATATATAACCGAAGGGAATATAAGACTTGGAATGACAAAATTGTTTTGGCCGAATGCAGCTCAATCCTTCCAGTTTCCAATCATATGATTTTGTTATGAAGATAAATAATGGTGAAATATTATATCCAATTTTAACATTAGAAAATTTTACCTACTGTGTGAAACTGTGTAAATAAAATTAGCTCATCCTTATTGGTGTTGAAGGATCTCTGCTGAGACCTCAGACTGCTTCCCTCTGAATTGTCACGTGGGTAAGTTAGGCTGACTTCCTTTTGCCTCCCTTTTTGCTCTACCCTCAGGGAGGCCTCTCTTATTGGAGGAGGCCTTGTGGCTAGAAGCCTTATTTAAGTAAACCACCATAAAATTCATTCTGACTTGGGTTGATTTTAATTTGAAATCTCGTTAAGCAATTTCTGGAGACCATACCTTATATATCTAGTCTTGAACTCTTAAAAACCTAGATTTGGTTTGAAGATGGACTCTAAAATGGGCAAATTTATATCAAGCATTTTTTTATCAGAGGACTCGCCAGTGGGGGCCCACTCCTCCTTTATCATAATGAAGGTATCAAGTATTAAATATTATTAACTTGTAGAAATTCAAGAGCACCCAAAGTTATCTGATTCATTATTCTTCTTCCTGAAGGAGATTTTGATTACTATCCAATGTAACCCATCTCTACCTATTCTGATGTGTATTCGTTAACTATTATTCCTGTATATTTACTTTTTATCTTGCATTAGATTTAATTAACAATATTTTTACATTCTAACAGTTATTTTGTTAAGAGCTTAGCTTAAATTGCATAATTTATGAAAAAAGAGCATGATATCATATTATATGCTCTCAGAAGGCAAGGACATTGAATACTTGATCTTTGTATCTCCTGCAGTTCTTAGTATAATTAATGGCTCATAGTTGCCTCACAAAATAATATGATATAATACTCTAATATATCTAATAAATATTGCATTTATTAAGAGTAGAAGCACTGGAAAATATACAAATTTCACAAAAGTCATATTGCTTGTCCTCAAATAATCTAGTAAGGGAATAAGTCACAGGTAACTATTAGAAAATTAAAAAACAACAATATTAGGCAAGGTCATAAAGGGCAGAGTTACCAGCTAAGTCATTCTTAAGTTTATGGCAAGCCTAGTTTCTAGTACTTCTTCATGGAGCCAGTAAGCAGAATAGTATGGTAGAGTACTGAAACAAAATAAACAAAAACAACTATTACATGCTGTGTGTTTTTTGTTTTTGTTTAGACTTTTTTTTTTCAGTCAGATCTGACTCTTTGTTGGGAAAGATAGTAGAGTAGTTGGTCATTTTCCTCCCCTGCTCATTTCACAGATAAGGAATTGAGGCAAACTGAGTTAAGTGACTTACTCAAGTTCATAGAAGTAATGTATCTGAGACCAGATTTGAATTCAGGAAGATGAGTCTTCCTAATTTTAGGCCCAGAACTCTTTCCACTGCATTATCTAGCTACTCTGCTAAAGTGAATTAGAGAGGTACAAAACAAATTGCTGTATGAGGAGTACTTGAAAAGGCAACAGAAAAGATCAAGAAAGACTTTCTGGAGGAAATGGCGTTTTGTTAAAATTTAAATTATAGAAAATGACTGGAAGAAAAGAAAAGGAAGTAAATTCAGGCAGTGGGAATAGCCTGTCAGTGGTATCAGAATTGAAATAAAAATGGGGGTCCCTAATTGGCATATAAAGAACTATGTGCAGGATATTGATTTAGAAAGCAAGATATTAACATTAGTTATATGTTTTACTGTATTTTCATTTCTTTTTTATATTTCCCTATTATATATTTTTATTTTTAACATTCATTTATTTTTAAATTTTTAGTCCCAGATTCTCTCCCTCCCTCTGGCTTGTCTCCTACCCAGTGAGCACGCAAAAATGTGCTATCAATTATGCATGTGAAATCACGCAAAATATATTTCCATATTAACTGTGTGGCCAAAACCAAAACAAAATAACACAAAAAACCCCAAACAAGCTCCCAAATAAAGAAAGAAAATTATATTTCAATCTGCAATCAGAATTCATCAGTTTTTTCACTGGAGGTAGAAAGCATTTTTTCATCATGAATCCTTCATTATTTTCTTTTATCACTTTATTAATCAGAGTAATCAAGTATTTCACAGTTGATCATTACTATAAGATTGTTGTTACTGTATAAAATGATCTCCTGGGTTTTTTTTTTTACTTCACATCACATCAATTTATACTGGTCCTACTATGTTATTTTTCTGAAACAAGCCCCTCCTATTTGCTTATAACACAGTAGTGCTCCACCATAATCGTGCCATAACCTGTTCAGTAATTCCTCAATAGATGAGCATCCTTTCAATGTCTAATTCTTTACCACAATAAAAACAGTTACTCTAAATTTTTTGTCCATTTAAAATCCTTTCAAAACAATTTTCTTTGATCTTGTTGGGATACAAACCTCGTAAACGATATTGCTGGGTCAAAAAGAATGCATGATTTGATAGCTCTTTAGGCGTGGTTTCAAATTGTTCTCCAAAATGTTTGGATCAGTGCACCAATACACCAATGATTTATTAATGTACTTATTTTCCTTTATCCCTTTTATCATTTGCCATTTCTGATAGATAGGAGGTATTAGTTTAGAGTTTATTTAACTTTCATTTTCTTAATGAATGGTGACTTAGAGCATTTTTCATGACTACAGATAGCTTTGATTTCTTTTGAAAACTTCTTGTACATATCCTTTTACCCTGTATCAATTGAGAAATGACTCTAAATTTAACTCATTTCCTTATATATTGGAGAATGAGGTCTCTATTGAGAAACATTCTATAAAACTTTTTGACATTATTTCATTGTGTATGGTGCCTTTTAATAAAATGTATTTTCCAAGATTATTCCTTCCATTTAGGCTGGTTTTTGTATTTGCTTCATCTGAAATCATGATTGCCACAAATGCCCTCTTCATTTTGGTTGCAGCATTATAGATTTTGTTCCAGTCATTAATTTCAAATATCTTTGCATCTTTCTGTCCCAACTGTGTCTCTTGTACACAAAATATTGTTGGAATCTGGTTTTTAATCTATTCTACTTTTTAAATTCTTTTCCTCAGTGAGCTTTTGTACCTCTTTTTCCATCTGGTCAATTTTCCTTTTTTAAGAAGTTCTTTTCTTCAGTGAAATTTTGTGCCTTTAAAAAACAACAACTATTAGACCAGTTTTTTTTTATGGTGATATTTTTTTCTGTATTTTCCCCTTGTTATCTAATATTTTTTCCCATTTTAATTAAGTGGTCATTGCATTGAATCAATGTGTTATTTGAACATGATAAGCATAAACTACATTGGCAAGGAGCTCCTAGGTATAAAAATGAAAAGGTGCTGAACCCAATCAATATCTCCAAACTGAGAAGGAACAAAGTGCCCTAGTCATGCAGGGACTTAAGGGGCCAAGCTATACCAGGAGTTTTAATTTTCTGAACTTTGCTACCATGCTACAGAAAGTTTTTTTTTTTTTCTTGTTTAAAACTGGTTTACTCTTTGATTTAATTGATTAACTTAATGCAGAGTACAGGTAAGCTTCACTCCTACATAAATGAGGAAACTGAGTCCAGGAAAAAGAAGACTCTCTTTTTACTCCCAAAAGAGACATAGTGGCACTCAAGCCTATAGTTTAGGTGTGGAGGCTGAAGGGAACTGTTCTTCCCACCCTGTTATCAAGGTATTCTATAATGGTTTCAGCCTTTGACCTGGGATCTGAATCAGCAGGATTCTTACCAAGACTCTGAGTTCTGTCCCTGGGAGAAGGGTGTTGGAATTTGAGTTTACCTGCCCTCTGAATGCTTCTTATCTGCCATATTGATAGACTAGATTAAGCCAGGTCAGAGCTGATCTGGGGAACTGGATATGCCCTGAGGCAAAACCTTGAGAATCTGAGGACCAAGATGGAGAGCAGTGACTGTAACTAGGCTGCCCTCCCCTCTGCACCTTACCTCCAGTTACCTCCCTGATGACTGTGGTTAGACCCTTTCAGTCAAAAACTTACAACTATAGAAAAGTATAGAAACAGAAAAATAGAAATAGAAACAGAAGGAGAAGGGATGAGGGGGGAGAAGCTTAGGAGCCATTAAGGGTCCCATCTAAGCAACTGACACAGTAGGAATAGAGAAGAGGGCACCTCAAAATCCCTCTGCCCTTCACCCCTTTCCCCAACCCCTAAATTGCAAATAATAAAAGCCATTCATCAGTCAGATAGCATTCTGGAGTGCCTGAGAGACTATGAGAGAGAGGGGAATCACAGCTTGGTCTGGCTGCCTCCATCTTGAAGCCAGACCACCCTATGTGAATTTAACTGATTGGGGGGAGGTTCGTGTGAACCCCATCCTTATTCTGGATTGGATTGGGGTATCATATACCTTGTCTTATAGGGAAGCCTCACCCCTAACTCCTGTGGGTTGGCATGACCATCCAGGTCACCCAGTTTCAGGATGACAACCCCTTAAAGTCTCCCAGTGTATATTTGACCCCAGGGGAGAGCTGGAAGAGAGACTCACCACATAGACTTTCTCTATCTCCCCTCTATCATAACATTAGTTATTGGCTATCATTATTGTTACACCTTCCTTCTTCCTTTCCTTTAAACCCTAGAATTCAGGCTTCTCTGTGTACCTTTTAAGTTCAAGTGAGCAGGTGGGTCCCCAGGCTCTGTCCTGTTGTTAGATTTGGTTTTCTGCCCCCATGAAGCAGTTTGTTTTTGATTGGTGTGGAAGGGTTTTCATAGAGAACTTGACTGTTGCTGCTTCCAGGCAGGGACCTAGAATCTTGACCTGCATTTATTTTTATTTTTTTACTCTTTTACCAAGTCATTTATTCTCTTTTCATTATTTTCTTGCATCACTCTCATTTCTTTCATCAGTTTTTCCTCAACCACTCATCTCTCTTTGATGTTTATAGGAATTCTTGTGGGGCTTGGGTCTAACTAGGATGTTTCTTTGAGGCTTTGCTTATAGCTGTTATCGCATTGCTATCTTCTTCTAAGTTTATGTCTTAGCCTTTCCTGCAATTGTAATAGATTTTTATGGTCAGGTTTCCCCCCCCCTTTTATTTGATATTTTCCAAGCCTATTTCTTCAATTTGAACTTTATGTTAAAGTTGGGCTCTATTTATCTGGGTAGGGAGAGGCACTATGCCAAGCTTTTGGATTTTTTGTGCTCTTGCATTCAGAATTAGCTTTGGGGGTCTGCAAGCCTTCCATGCTTCCAAGATGATGTGACCTTGTTAGAGGTGTGGTTAATGCTCTCCTGGTCTGTGCTCTGATCTTTAGTGTGAAAGAATACCCATTTCCCTGTAGATGCAAACAGTTGTGTTCCTTTTGGCCTGAAACTGTGACCAGGGTCTCTGTTCCTTTGTGACAGGTCACAAGTACTCCTCTCATTCTAGTTTACCCAAAACTGGTAAAAACAATAGAGAATCAACACCAGTTGTATCCAGTGTCAGTAAAAGGTCCCCTGTAATCTCTTTCTGACCACCTATCCAACCCCTATTTTCTGTATTTGGATTGAGAGCTTATGAAATTACTACTGGACCATTTTGAAGACCCATAGCTGGAGCTCCTGACATGTTCAGGTCCTGCATCCACCCTGGTGTTACAGACCTTTCCTGCTTGTCAGTCTGGAAAAATGTCCCCCTCTGATTCTTTGTTGGCTTTGCCACTCCAAAATTTCATTTGAAGCATTATTTTAAAGTTGTTTAATGGGGAATCTTGGGGGAACTCATCTGGCTTTCAGCCTATACCCAACCATGTTCCCAATTTCAACTAAAACATTTCTTAACTTCCATCTAGAATTGGTACTAAATATTGGTTCCAAGGCAGAAGATAAGGGCTAGGCAACTGTGGTTAAGTAACGTGTCCAGTGTTACGTAGTTAGGAAGTATCTGAATTGATATTTGAACCCAGGACCTCCTGTCTTCAGGCTTAGCTTTCTATCCACCAAGCCATCTAGTTTCTCAAATTCACTTTAATCTAGATTGATCCACATTCCGGCATGTTGCAAAATGTTTGACAGCTCTGGCTAAGGTAAAAGCCAACTGTGAAAATACAGTATAGATCAGGTGGAGAGTGAATGGAGACAGATCTATTCATTTTGGCTATAGGATTAAATATATATAGGAATGTAAAATGATGTTAATGTTGGCATGGCAGGGTATTAATGAGTTTTGAATGGTAGGTTGTTTGAATTTTATTTGTTAAGAAATAGGGAAACATTGAATGTTATTTTGGCAGAGATAATACTTTACATTTATATAATATGTGATTATTTATAGGTTATATTCATATCTATATCTATGTCTATATCCATATAGTTTTAAGATTTGCAAAATCTTTATGTACCTTTTCCTTCTTTGATCATTACAACAACCATGTGTTTAGGTTAGGTTTTATTATTAGCATCATTTTATCAATAAGGAAACTAAAGTGCAGTAGGTAAATATGTCCATGATTACACAGCTAGAAAGCATCTAATGTGGGATTTGATTTAATGTTTCTCCTGATTTCAAGGCCAGCACTTTATTTAATACACTATAATTACTCACATATTTGTATATGAAATTTTTTTGTTGTCATGATAAAAGAATAGAATTTGAAAGTTCTTGATCTTGGAAATGGTACAATTTGGAGAGTTGCTGAGGTATAAGGTATAGCAATACTGGTTTGTGGTGGAGACTAATGTACCTAGATTTGAAGTGATGGGATCAGGTTGTTGAATGAATTTTGAAATCTCTCATCATGTTGGCAGGAGATGAAGTAGAGAGAGCAAGTAACTCCTAAAGTAATTTGCTACTTTTAGTAGATAACTATTGAATCAATCAACTGATTAATTATAATGAATGTCTTACTATTATGGATCAAGGATATTCAGACAGTTTGTATCTTAGTTCTATATAATTTATAAGTGGTTTTTAAATCTTCTTAGAGGACAATCCTTAGGTGTTTGCCAAGTATTGTGATATGTCAGAGTGGACATTCTTTCCATGCACTCAGCAGTAACCCTGCACACATTACAGGTTACTCTTAAATTATTTTTTCCATGACAATTTGACTTAGGTTGGTGCTTACATGATAGTCAAACAGTCTTTCAAGGTATATATTTATATTCAAAATCATTTTATTTGGCCTAACCTTCTAGGGTATGTTTTCCTCTTTCAGAAAATAAGAATGAGGGTCATCTTCAAACTAGGACTTACCATTGGACTTGGACTTTAGTGGAGGACTAAAGGAATACTGATATCTGAACATCTAATTTTTCACATTAGACTCTTGTTTACTTGTGTATTTCTCCCCCAGTAAAAATCAGTTCTTCCAAAGGATGAATGATATATTTATCTTAAAATTCCTCTCTTGAGTTTTAGTTTTTGTGCACATCTTCCTCTTCTTGATCACTATGGATTCCTAATGACTATTCAATTAATATCCTCTGCTTCCTTCTCTCTTCCTGAAGAAGAATAATTCCCACCTTTACCAACCTTACTAAGGTTCAGTAAGGACTGAATTCAGCACTTACTTAATTTAAAAATCTTACTCATCAAAAACCAACATAGACATTAAAAGAAAACTATTAGATTGGTTGTTGGAATCTCGACTGAATTCAGCACTTACTTAATTTAAAAATCTTACTCATCAAAAACCAACATAGACATTAAAAGAAAACTATTAGATTGGTTGTTGGAATCTCCAGACCATCACATGAGAAGGAAGTGGCTAAGGGTTGGCGGGTACAGTGAGGGTAAGGAAGAGAGAATGAGAGGGTAGCAATGCAATATATCTAGTTGTTGTCAAGCACCTTTTGTTCATTCTCAAACTGGTTCTTTATCTGCTCCAGGTTAGTAGCTTCCATACCTGTTGATGTTCTCAGAGAACCTAACATGAATAGATTCCTTTTTGTATTATAACAGTCTATGGAAAGTAATATGTCTCGGATACAGAACAGAAATGCATTTTTACATGGAGTTATGAAGGCCTATAGGTAAAAGGAGAAATAAAAATGTAAGGCATAAAAGTTAGCAGAGACCATATGTAAAAAAAGTTATGGTTTTGCTCGAGAGGACTAATTATATTCTAGATGTCATCACAGGACAAAGGAAATATGGTGGTCCTAGAGATAGCATTTATGATGGAGAACAATTTAAAATTGGGACAAAGGTTTTTGTTGGCAAGTTACCAAGAAATTTATTTGAAGATGTGTTGGGACCACTGTTTGAAGAAGTTTACTCTACTTGGGATTCATATCTTATGATGGATCTTCTGTCAGGACAAAATAGATGATATGCATTCATCACCCCCTATGTCTATGTGACACAGTTATGAAATCCATCCTGGTAAATACTTTGACATGTGTATCTCTATAGTAAACAGACTGTTGGATTGATTTCAAAGAATAAAACCAAGAAAAATATATTGCAAGAATTCAGTAAAATCATAGTTTCGATGGATGTTTTCTCTGTCATCGGCTTAACAATAAAAAGAATTGGCGGTTCCATTTCTTTAAACATGAAAATCATAAGAACAGTGAGTGGAAAAGTAGTTCAGGAAAATGATCTAATTCTTCAATAGACTGACCCTGTCCAAAAATCAGATCCAGAAGTTCTGGTTAGTTAAAGCTTTATCACAATTTGACCATTGTAATAATAGAAGAAATACTGGAGAAATCTTTTCTCAATTTGAAAATTAGAAAGTCTGAAGAAACTGAAAGATTATGACTTCATTTTTAAGACAAAGAAGCAACAGTTAAGGTCACAGATTATATAAATAGAAAGGCAATAGCAGAGTAACTATTTGAAATAGTCTTAGCCAATCCACCATAGGAGGAAAAGGAAAGAATGCTGAATTATAAAACAAGTGTCCAAATGTACTAACTCTATAGATTATTATTATTATTATTATTATTATTATTATTACTATTGTGTGTGTCTGTGTGAGACACAATTATGGTTATTCTCATACTCTACTCTCCCCAACCAGATTACAATGGCTAAGGTTATATGGACTTTCCTGGAAAATAGGAGAATTTCTACTCTGGGAAAACAGTAAAAGGAAGAGGGAAGAGTGGATGTGATGTTCCACCATAATCTCCATTTTATAGAACTTACTATTCTTTTTTTTAATTTTAAACCCTTAACTTCTGTGCATTAACTCATAGGTGGAAGAGTGGTAAGGGTAGGCAATGGGAGTCAAGTGACTTGCCCAGGGTCACACAGCTGGGAAGTGTCTGAGGCCAGATTTGAACCTAGGACCTCCCATCTCTAGGCCTAGCTCTCAATCCACTGAGCTACCCAGCTGCCCCCAGAACTTACTATTCTTAAAGAGAATCTTTGGGAGCACTGAAAAGAGTTAGGGGTACGACCACATGTCCATCACAATAACAAAGATGATCTGGTCCCCATGGGGCTCAGGGAAATCATGTGAGTAATGTAGGAGGTAAGAGAAAGAGAGATGGCTATAACTAACTGGATTCCAGGCCCACATCAGATTGATTACTGGTATCACTAGGGCTGCCAACTATTGCCTAGTGGAATTTATGACAAAATAATGACTCTTTCTAATTATTTTTACACTAATAATGTAGAAATTTTGTCAAGCTACGTATAGGCAATTGTGGAAATAAAACAGACAAATGAGGCCTTGAAAGTGATATTGGCAAAATCTGATTGGCTAGAGATCTAAATTCTTTTAAAATAGCTGGTTTAAGTAATTCAGCTTTCTCTAGTAATTTCCTTTAAAAATTACTATTATGTATATATTCTTTTTTCTCACTTTTCATAATTATTCTTGGATATTATTGTTGTTTCAGATTTCCTTTATATTCTAGGAGTTATAATGATTTATCATTTTAGGCTTCATTTCCGTAGTTTCAAAGTAGGTTGAATATGCTCTTAAATTAAATATACATATATATAAATATATTTATATATATATATTTGTAGAGCCTCTGTTTTTTTTGTACTTCCTCTCTTGTTTATTTGATTTAGTATAGACTACTCATAAATATACACAAGTATATTATAATAAAAATACACACTAATGCTTTCTTAATGGTTTTAAAAAATTGAACAAATAGCTTTTTGTATTGAAACAACTTATTATCTATTTTACATTCATAGAAATTGATTATCTAGGTTTTTAAATTGTTATAATTTTATATCTTCTAGAAATCTGCTTTAAAGTTTGGCTTTGATAGCAAAGATGTGGTGTTTGTGCCTTGATAGGATTATACTAAAAATTCTAATTCTCATAAAATTTCAATAAAACTCCAAAATTTTTCAAAACAATAACAGAAACTATTACCCCAAAGCATGTGGCATAGAAGCTAACACCAGATGATTCAATTTTCTGTCAATGAATAGCTGATATGCTATTTTATAGTATGAGATTGCAACATATAAATATGTTTTCCTTTCCTGCTAGATTGTAAGCTCTTTGAAAATAAGGATCACATATGTCTTCTGTGAGTTTGTATCCATTAATGATATCTAATGCCATGGGAACTCAATAAATACTTACTGCTTAAAAATTATTTACATTTTTCAGAGTTAGATTTGCTCCAATTCCCATTTCTTCTGTGCCAGAATCATTTCAGCCACACTTGCACATAATAAGTAATAGCATCCTATCCTCTTTGATCAAAAGGAATAATGGTATTATCAATTATTAATTATCATTTTAAAATGGTAACATAATTTGAGCCCTTGAGGCAACTGAAAATGAATTTTTATAGCTTCATGTAGATGAATGATAGGTACTGATGGACTAATTTAAGCACTGTCCATCCAAAAGCATTTCAGAGCTTGACACTAATTGTTAGACATTGCTCTGGAGTATGTTTGTATCTCATCTGAGAGACAGTATAATCTAAAACTTTCTGTAACCAGTAAATTGCCATACAGAAATAGGGCATCTAGAAGACCTTATCATTAACAGGTATTACCTTTTGGACTTGGAGGAGGAAATAACAAACCAGTTCTGTATAGTTGCCAAGAAACCCCTCTCCCCAAAAAAACCCCAAAGGGGTTACCAATAGACACAACTGAAAAATGACTAAAAAATAATTTATTTGGATTCTTCAATGTTTTCAAGGTCATCCTTCCTGATAGAGGAGAACACCTGTGGCAAGAAGCCATATTCCCTGTTTGAAACTTTGATGTTGATAATAAGAAGAGTTACTATCTGTTATATTTCTCAAAGAATTCTATATGATCTTAAAATATATGTGGTTAACATTTTGTTTGAGAAGAATCTTTAGGGCTGCCTTTTGTTATAGAAAATCAAACAGTTGAATTGTTACTTACAAATGATAAGCCTGGGGGTGTCAATTTGAATTTTCTATTAATCTCTGCAAATTGTATGACTGGGAAGCTGCGGGGTTTTTAAAAATAGTCCATGTAACCTGCCTGTTCCTCTCTCAGATTTTCATCAAGTCTACTCTTGCTCATGGTGAAAGTCAGCATTATGAGGTAAAAAAGGAGAAGAAAGAAGAGGCAACAAAAAAAGAAACCTGGAATATGAATTCAGTGCAAATTATGTATAATTAGAAGTTTACCCAATATAAATGAGGTACTAATTTTGGACACATATTCTGGGCACAGTTTTCCTTTGAAAAATTAGAATAGTTTCTAGTGCTATTTGATCCAGCTCTCTCAGTGGGAAAAAATGTTTCTAGATTTATAAATGCACCATAGATCAAAAGTTCCACCAACTATATTTGTAATTGTATGCATGTTCTAAAATTACAGCATTGAACTCCTTTCATTCACCAAAAGTCCCACCATTTGAAGGAAGTTCATCCTAACTTGGGAAAAATAGAGCCAAATCAGGTTAATGTGCTAATGAATAATCACATTATTTTGCAATACCTCCATTTACAAGATTTAGGAATAAGCTTTTTAGAGCCGATTTACTGAAGTACAGCATTTAATTTCACATCATGATCAAATTTCCATGACTTCCTTGATTGAACTAATGATCTTATCCTATAGCCAGCAACCCCTTGATTAATAATGCCATTGAGCAAGCAGGTGCATGCATTCTTTTAAAAGAGAGAATGCCCTGCTACCAGGGCCACTATGATATTATATAAATAGAAATAATAGCTGAAAGGAAGATAGAAACATAGTGGTTAGAAGTCAGTGCCTCATATTTTAAATTTCCCTTTGAAATATATTGCTAGAATACTGACTGGGTGTATGATTTGTTCTCTTTTGTCTTATTCAGGAATTGAATGTTCAAAAGAGCTAACAGTCATAAAAGAAGAAATCAAAGCTATTTCCTGGTGCTGTTTTCTATAGAATTGAGTGAGGAGCGTGTGAATTTGTAATAAGATACATTCAGGATGACTCATGACTACCCTAGTCCATCATGCACATTCATGTAGAAATTGATCCATATTTGCAAAAGTTGGGCGAAGAAGAGAAAGGTAAATTAATATTGGTGAAAATGGGATCACAAGCAAGTACTAGAGTTCTAAGTAATTAAAATCCCCATTTGGGGAATCAATGAATATTACATTTTTAGCAGTTTGGTCCCAGTCCCATATCTGGACCCCAGAGAAGCTATGACAACTTTAAGGTACTTCCCTAGGGTTCAGCCTTCTCTCAAAATCATACCTCCTGAATTTCCATTTACATGTTTTCTATTGTCAATCTGGAAAAGATAATAGTTACAAATAAAAGCTATTTAACTAAGCATCAGTGCAAATGAGGTGACAAGATTGCTCAAAGAATACATGGCATATGTATGTCCCACAGTTTACTGTATCACCAATGGGGGAAAAAGGTAGATTAAGTAACAAAATTGAAAAATTAGAATGGTTTCTAGTGCACACCCAGCAATCACAAAGTCGAGGACATACACAAGCAGGAAATAATGTTGCCAGGAAATCCATGTAGAGAACACACATTCGAGACTGTGAGGCATTGAGGTAAACTAGTGGATAGAGTCCTGGGTTTGGAGTAAAAAAGACTTGATTTTAAATCTGACCTCTCTCATGCACTTACTAGCTATGTATCCTTGGGCAAGTCACAACTTTTGAATATCTCAGTTTCTTCAATTATAAAGTAGGGATAATAATATCACCTACCTCTCAGGGTTGATGTAAAGTTAAAATGAAATAATATTTGTAAAATACTCAGCACAATATCTGGCATATAGTAGGTACTATATAAATGCTTATTCCCTCTCCCCCTTCATGATATATAATCAAGGCAAAGGAGTGCCTGGGGTAATTCATGCAATCAATGTTACAGAAATGGAAATGTCCTCCAATGGAGATAACATCCTGCTCCTTCCTCTTTGTTGGGAATTGTGCTATATTTTCTGCTGAGTGCTTTGTTTTTCCTGTCCTATGTCTGTTCTTCATTGTATCATCTCTGCAGAGTGACTTTACTTATTCCATGGTCACTAAGTTGTAGGTGGCACAACTGATAGAATACTGGACCTCAAGTTAAGAATAACAAATCATTTCTCAGAAATTTACTACCTAATGGGAGGGGGGTGGGAGGAGGAGAGGGAAAGAACATGATTCATGTAACTATGGAAAATATTCTAAATTAATTAAAAAAAGAAACTAAAAAAAAAGAAACTTACTAGCTATATACTCTAGGCAAGTTACTTAGCCTCTGTCTGTCTCAGTTTTCTTACCTGTCATGCCAAATAATAGTACCTACCTTACAAAATTAAAGATAAAATAAGTCAATATTTGTAAAGTATTCTGCAAACTTTAAAATGTGTAGAAATTAAAATTAATATCCGATATTCTTAGTATTATATTTAACAAGATTTATTTATAATAAACTGAATAAAAAAGCTAGAGTACAAAAGCTACCTTTCTCAGCCTGAATGTAGAGAAAAAAGAGGAAGGGTGAGGTGGAGCCTCAGGAACTTATACAAATGTGAAGACACAAACATGGTCAAAGGGAAAAACATTCTGGGTAATACAGAAAGGAATTTTGGAAAATGTGGTTTTAGGGGTTCAAGATATTTCTAATTATACGAATGTGACAAAAATCTCATTATCATGACAACTATCATCCTCATCATTATCATCTTTGAAGTGTGGTAGTTAGAAAGCCTCTCCCTGACAGGGTTAAGGAATATGATTTACCACATCCACTTAGGCAATAGTCAAACAAAAACAAGTAGAATAACAAAGACTGACTGTCTATTATTTTAATTATCTATATCTGGTGTTAATTTGAAGTCTCTCATCTCAGACTATCTGACATAATGAGTCCCAAGGGGGCGTCAGGTTCTGGATTGAATGTAAAATGAACACTGTAATGGACAATAATGCTAATTTTGCCTTCATTGAGACTCATTAAAGAATGCACAAATCAAGAATATGCGTTACAAAATCAAACTCAATAGTTTCTGCAGACAACAGATGGGCTCAATATGCTTCTATCTTGGATTCTCATATACAGTATGTGGAGGAGTTATAATGTTTGAATGGGAGCTTAAATGTCTGAGTACTCAATTATTTCATTATTTCATTGGAAACAATACCAGGAAATAGTAAAGAATGATGTGAGCCAGCATAACTGTATTTAGGAAAAATGAGACTGAAGGTGTCATATCAGAATGAGAGAGAGAGACAGACAGACAGACCTGTAGTCTGGGAAATTAAGGGAGAAATGGGAGAATGAGAAATGAGCAGTGGTAAGATTATGTTGTTTGGTGGCCAAATATAGAACCCTTTTGGAGGACATGGTACCATCAGATCATATATTTAGGGATTGATAGGATCCTACAAACAACCCAACAATCCTTTCATTCAAATATGAAGAAACTAAAGTCCATAGACATTCAAGTGACTTACCTAAGGTCCTAGTAGAAGAGTTGATGTTCAAACCCAAGTGTTCAGACTTTAAGTCCAGGCCTCTTGCCCCTTATACTGTCATTACTTGTGTGTGTGTGTGTGTGTGTGTGTGTGTGTGTGTGTGTGTGTATTAGAGAGAATGGCAGGTACCCATTATTTCTTTGTATTTAAAATTAGAAGGGATATTAGAGATCAATTAGTCTAATATCACTGTTTCACAGATGAGAAAATGTATCCAGGGTAGTTATGTGATTAGGAAAAGTAGTATTTGAACCCAAATGCAAAATCCATTACTCTTTCATTACTATATATACATCTAACATCTCTGTCTTTGCCTCTATGATTATGTCTATTTCTGTATCTGTGTCTTTGACCATTTCTGTTTATATTTACAGTCATTATGTCACTATGATTTTTTTTCTGGCTGTTCCAAGGCCACTCTTATGACCAAGTTTATGTTCTCAAGATTTTGTGACAATACATTCTATTATTTTATTTTTTCCACTTTTTAATTTTTTTAGTTACATGTAGAAACAATTTTTGACAATTGTTTTGTGACATTTTAGAATTCAAATTTTTCCTCCCTCCTCCTCCCCAGGCAGTGAATAGTCTGATAAAGGTTATACCCATATTTTCATGTAATACATACTTCCATATTGCTCATGTTGTGATAGAAGACACATATCAGGCATGCAATAGAAATATCATGAAGGAAATATAGTGGAAGATGGCATGTGTTGAACTGACTTGGACTCCAACAGTTCCTTCTATGACTGTGGATAGCATTTTTATCCTGAATCCCTTGTGGATATCTTGGAGACTTGCTTTGCTAATAATGGTTTAATACTTCACAGTTGATCATCATATAATATTTCTGCTACTACATATATTATTCTTCTAATTCTGCTCACTTCATTTTGCATCAGATCATATAAGTCTTTCCAGATTTTTCTGAACTTTTCCTGTTCATTTTTCCTTATGGTACAATAGTATTCCATTAAAAGCATATACAACAACTTATTCACCCATTCTCCAAAAGATAGTCATCCCCTCAGTTTCTAATTCTTTGCCACTATGAAAGGAGGAAAATGCAGTCTAATAGTGGAGAAAGGATATCCTTCAAGATTATTAATTCTAGCAGTGTAGGGGTAATGGAAAGAGCTTTGGAAAGGGTACTGGAATATCAACTTAGAAATGTGTAAGAGGGAGAAAACTTGGAAGACTTCTAGTGCAATCTCTCAATTATATAGATGAGAAAGATGAGTCTCTGCAAGTTTAAGTGACATACTTGCTCTAGGTCAGTGATAGCAAACCTTTTAGAGACTAAGTGCCCAAACTGCACCTCTCATACCACATGTGAGTTGCTCCTAACCCCAAACAGGGGATGGAGGAAGCACTCCCATAGGGGTGCTGAGCAGAGGGGCTGGTGATGTGATGAATGTCCTCAGGTGTGAGTAGAGAGGGGAAGAGGAGCAGCCCCTTCTGGCACATGTGCCATAGGTTTGCCTAACACGGCCCTAGTAGTCATACAAATGGTGTCAGATTTGGGACTACCTGAATCCTACTATGAGTTTTATAACTATCTAGATGATTCTGGAGAAGGCTTTTAACCTCTCTACTTCAGTTTCCTAGACTAATAGACTATAAAAAGTGGAATGAATTTTGGAGGTCATGGAGTCTAATCTGTCATTAAAGATGGAGAAACAAAAGCATGGAACAAAATCATTTTCCAAGGTCACACAGGGAGTTAGTATAGTGGAAACCAATTTAAAACTCTGGTTCCTTAAATCTCCATCTAATGTTCCATCTCCCTTTTCCTCAGGTAAAATGAAAGAACGCTTTTCTGTTTTTATCATATATTTACCTTTCTGTTTACTTATTATATCCCCTAGTAGATTTCTTGAGAGCAGTGACTTTTCCTCCCTCATTTTTGTTATATTTCTAGCAGGGACAGTGCCTTACACATAATAGGCATCTACATTTTCTCATTTATAAAATAAATGGATGGATCTATAATGCCTACAAACAATAATAGCATTCATGCTATGTTTTAAGGTTTGCAAAGTGCTGTACAAATATAATCTTACTTTAACCCAACAACAATCCCAGGATCTAGTTGCTATTATTATTCCCATTTTACAGATGAGGAAACAGCTTAAAAGATTTTTCCAAAATCACATTGCTAGTAAGTAAGAGGATACATTAGAACTCAGGTCAATACTGGCTCCATTTCTTATACTCAATCCACTTTTCCACCTAGCTGCCTAAGAGATTTCTTCCTCTAATATCTTTTCTTCCAAGCTAGGACCTGAGCTCTAAACCTAAGACCCTATTATGTCATGATCTAATAAATATTTGCTGAATTGAACTGAATAGGGCTAGATGATTTTTAAGATCTCTCTAGTCCCTAAATTCTGTGATTCTATATTTTGAAGTGGAAGGAACCATATGTTAATGGGCATCTGAAAGCCAAAGAAAATGAATCTAAGAGAAAATCTATTCATATAACCCATTTAATGAAACACACTGGTTGAGGGGAATGTAGATATGAAAAAAGAATTCTATTTTTTGTCATTCTCTCATTTTTAGGGCAGAATTTGGGTGCCAGGATTCCACACATGTAGGAGGATGTATATAACTCCTGTACCCATTTGAGGTAGAAATTTGAAGACAGATATCTATCAGCAGGCAGGGAGATCCTTAATCACTGGTGCAGGACACAACCGGCCTCTCTCGTCTCTCTGTGTGTACTGTCCGTTATGGATCACGTCACAGTTTTATTCAAAAACCCTTATTCAGCATAAAATGGCCTTTCAGAAGCTGCCATCCTTTGCCCTTCCCCCTCCTTACCGGTTTTACACGCTCTTGCCTCCCCTGGGAAGGATGCATGCATGTTTGGTTTGCTCTCCCAGCAATGTTACCATGGAAACCAGCCTCCTGTCTTTTCCCCCTCCCCCTGTTACCAAGCACAGATTTTGGACCCGATGCCAAGACCTCCTCTCTACAAGACTCAATATTCTTTCAATATTTAGACAAATCTGTTGGGAGAGGTTGTTTAAAATTTTCACAATGCCTTAGCTGAGCATTCTGGGTGGAAAAAAAAAAAACACCCGAAAACTATTTCCCATGGACTTAGTCATGCTCTTAAAGAGGCTCTCCCTATTTTTTCTTGCAGATTCTTCTTTCTTTACCTCTATTTAAAATGTTAGCGCTTTGTAGTTATTCTAATGCATTTAAAGGGGATACCAGATGATGTTGAACAGAGCAGTCTTAGGTATGCTATCGGCATGATTCAAACATTTAATAGTTGCCTCTCCGGTCCAAGGTTTTTATTCATTCAAAGGAGTAAAAGTTTATGAGCATTTCTATGTCATTTTGAATGGTGGTATTGGTTGCTCTTATGATCTTAGTTCTTTTAGAATAATAATCACATTTATTAGACTCCCCCCCTCCCCACATCCACTCCAAACCAAGAGAACTAATTTCGTGTACGGGCCTGGTGAAATACACGCATGCTCTTTAAAGTTACCTCAAAAACCTGAAAAATTCTGGAGAAAACCTTACATCTCCTTGGCCCTTCAGGCATAAGAGTTCTATTTCTGATCTTCCATAGATTTCTGAGGAGCAGTTTCTGTGACTAGTTGAGCACAGACCACATGGCTGCAGGGGATATATGCTAAAGCTAATTCTACTTGTAGCCAAAATACATTTTTCACATTCCTCTTCTTTCTTTTCTTTCTCAAACTGTCAAACATTTGGATATAAATATCTTCCACATCAGTTGATAGGAAAGGCTAAAGGGATATTCTTTAGGGGTTAAAACTTCATTCCAACAGCCAAGATGTGACATATGACGGGAGTAGGGGAGATACCTGCTGTGCTGACAGTACCATTTTTCCTTCCTAGATATGTGTGTATTTAATTTTATAAAAATTCCCAAACTGTAAGACAAATAGAAAAAAAAAAGTGAGATTTTTCTTTTCTTTCTTTTTTTCCTCCTGTTTATTTTTCCCTCTGATAATCAGAAGAGGGAGCAGTTTTTCCTTCTCACTGTCAGGTTCCGGAGGATGCGGTTACATTCTATTTTCCCTCTTTTCATTCCACCTTTAAAAAAAAAAAAAAATTCAAGTCCTCTCTGTCATAATTTAGACACGGCTGCTGAGGTTCCTTTTGAGGAGCGCGTTGGGGGAGGGGAGGCTGGACCACCCACATAGTCCGAGAAAACATAGGTTAAATTATTTCTGGCACGCTACTTTCCCTAAGGATAGAGTAAAAATGAGAAACCTTTGTCCTCTACTGTATATTTTTACTTATAACAATGCCTTCCCCACCCCCACTCCCACTCCCAATCCACTTTGCCCCTTTCCAAAGAAGCGAGGGCATTGTGTAGTCAGCTGGAGTGAATGCGCGCCTTCTCTAGTGCCCGCTTTGTGAGGGACTTTGTCTCCCGCTTGTTCTCACTCTACGCCGAGCAGAGACCATCCCCAGCTGAATACCGGAGGCCTTTTTTGCCTGTTGTAATCCTGGATTGTTACAGTCTAGAGGCTAGCCATGCTGTCACCGGTGCAAATTGATTTAACCATCAATTGCACTGGTCATTAAAGCTGCTAAAAGTCCTCGCCAAGCTGATGAATTGCAGCTGAATGTGAAATGAGGCTTCCAGTCCTTTTCCCACCATCTCCTATCAAAGCCTATTGTGTCCTTACAGAGGAAAGGGTTGGAGGTTCAGGCTGGAATTCAACAATGGGCTCAGTCAAAGGATAGAGCTCCATTCACCCGCGTCTTCGCAATTACAGTTTGCTTTCCATACCGTATTGTATGAAATTTGCATCCAACTAATACATTGCATTATTGACATACTCTGGTGTCAATGAAGCCATTGAAAGGTTTATCCCAGAAACAAGGGGAATTCTAAGCATCTGGAGGGCTACCCAATGGGGACAATGAAATAGTTCCCAGCTTCCCTCTGCATGCAGTATAACTGATTAATCTCGCCCTGCACAGATGTGCTACTTCTAGACGCGGCTTGCACGCACTAATGTGTCAACCCAGGAACCCATTTTGGAGTTTTCTTTTTAAAAATCTTTACAATGATATTGTTAACTTTTCCAAAATGAGTCACTATAATCTTTACAGTCGCTTCACAACTGTGTGAATGTGTAAAGTATATCTCCAAAGCACAGTATATCTTGAAGGGTGGGATGAAAAGGTAGTAAGGAAAGGGTACTTCCTAAAGTATATCTCCAAAGCAGGAGTTATCTAATAAAAATTTTTATAGAAACAAAATGAGGGATTTCAAGAATGAATATTTACCCAGACTAGAAAACAATGGTGTCTATATATTGTATTCTATATTTACTTTTAAGGTTCAATAATATTCAAAGAACTGTGATTCAATAAAATATCACATGTATGCATTTAGGAGTATGATTGAAAATTATTTTATTAAATATAAATATATGTTAAATAGATACTTTATGAAATAAAAATCTAGAGAGATGTTATTTTATTAATTTTTTATACTTATTCAAGGAAATAATGTGAAATAATGTATAAAGAGCAGAGGATCAACTGTGGAGTAAAGACCTAGATTTAAATCCTGCATTTGACATAGACTGGCAAGAGTACTCTTGACAAGTCATTTTACCTCTCAGTGTTCTAGATAATTAACACAATATCACTATAACTTGTAGAGCAGATGCTAACCTGTAGAGGTAGGGAGAATTTCCTCATTAAGAGAAAATCAATGAATTCATAGATGTTTCCCCATCTTAAAACACAGATAATTAATTAGATATTAATAAAAACTTCAGATAAATATATACATATATGTGCTTTCATCTGAATATGATCTCAACCTACCTTTCTCAGCTTTATCTCACTCTTTATCTTTCTTCACTTATTCTATAGTTCAGTCACACCAGATGTTTGCTATTCACCAAACACAACTCCTGCTTTCCTTCCTTCATAACTTAACTCATGTTGTTTCTTTTGCTTGAAGTACCCTTTCTTTATTACCTTTTAATCCCACCCTTCAGTCTCTGTAGATTGAAATTTTGTTGATTCTTTCAAAACCTGATCAAATGCTGCCTCCTTCAAATAGCCACTCTCCCTCTTAAGCCAAAAGTTGTTTCTCTCTGCTGAAATCTCCTTTACACTCTCACAAGCAACATAGGGAAGAAAAGAACACATGACTAGTCTGAGCTCACGTACAACCTTTGTTGCCATGACCCTGACCAAGTCATATAATTTCAATTTCCTCATGTATAAAATAAGGATAATAATATCTGTAGTATTTACCTCACAGGTGTGTCGTGAAGATCAGATATGATCACATAAAAAGTATGTTAGAATCTGTAGTTTTAAAATCTTATTGTTGTTTGAACAAATCTATTATTTGACTAGTAAGTGAACTCTTCCTGGCAAGGAAACTACCTATACTAATGCAGACCAGCATGTGTCATATAATTATGGTACCTACTCTTTTTATCTCTCTCTTTGTGTCTCTCTATACTTTTTCCTTTCTCCCTTACTCCCTCCCTCCCTTCTTCCCTTCCTTCCTTCCCTTCCTTCACTTCCTTCCTTCCTTCCCTTCCTTCCTTTCCTTCCTTCCTTCCTTCCTTCTTCCCTCCCTCCCTCTCCTCCTCTCTCCTTCTTTCTTTCTTTCTTTCTTTCTTTCTTTCTTCCTTCCTTCCTTTCTTCCTTTCTTTTCTTCCATCCTTTCATTCATTCTTTCTTCCATGTTATAAACAAAGTCTTCTAATAGTCTTAATGTACTTTTAAGTTACTGTGTTTTAAGGTTAAAGCTATTTTAAGTTTTAAGGTTAGATAGCTAAAACTTCAGTCTTTGGGGACATCTTGTATATATCTAGGGGGGCAATTGGGTGACATAATTGATAGAATTCCAGGTTGGAGTCAGGAAGATTTATCTTTCTGAGTTGAAATTTTATCTCAGGCATTTACTAGCTGTGTACTTACTACCTGGGCAAGTTGCTTAACCCTGATTGCTTCAGTTTCTCATTTGTAAAATGAACCAGAGAATGAAATGATAAACCAGTACAGTATTTCTGCAAAGAAAAGCCCAAATGGATTTATATCTATAACATATAGCTCTAGCTATACATATGGGAGCTCCAGGTATATATATTTTCAGTGTCATTCATTTTATTTCCATTCAAATCAATCCTAAAGATATCCTAAAAGAGAGAGAAGATATTAACCACATGGGGGATAAAGCTTAGAACTTATCCTCAGAAATTGACCAATAAAATATGAATTCCTAATGGAACACATGCCTACTTTGTTATTTCACAAAATCTTTATGAAAGTAAACTAAATTCCATGTCCATACATTCAATAAACTCCGGTGACTTTCTAGTAATTATACTTAAAATCTAGTGCAAAATTATCTGGTTGGGTATTAGAATCCTTCACAATCTGGTGCCTTCTTTACCTTCCCATATTCTCACCTTTTGATTTGGCACTGGCAATCTTGTCTATATCATGGTGCTGATTAGAGTAACTTATAGAATATAAAGGGATGGCAAACTGGTTTGAGATTCAGAAAGACCTGGATTCACGCCCTTACTATGATATATCTTGAATGAATGATCCTAGGGAAATTACTTAACTTGTCAGTAATTTGCTAAGACTGAATTGTATATGGGCTATTTAAGTTCATTGTTGGAGGGAATTTTTATAACTAGATTTCCTTATACTGATAAAATCACAGGATCAGGACTTAATTTTGGAATAAAAATTATGAAAAGGATGTTGATGATAATTATAGTAGTAGTAGAAAGAAGAACAAAAAGAGGGAGACTTTGACATAACTATCCATACAGGAAAAAGAGGGATGAAAAATGTTTCTTGTCAAGACTATGATATGCTGTTTAAAGAAAGTGGATATAAATGATCCTTTAGTTAATCTTGGACAGACAATGAGTGGACAATGATCTGTGCTAGAATATAGTTGGAGAAAGACAGTGAACTAGATTATTTCTAGGGAAATGATATAATATTTTAATGACTCCTAAATTTTCCCCCAAACAAAATCTCATCATTTTAGCTTCAATACTATTCCAATGAAGTTGAATAGCTATCCCATCACAAAAATTATAAGTGTGTGCATCACCTGAAGGGTAATGGAGATGTATGGGATGAATGAGGAGATGGCAATCTGTGGTATTACTAAGAAAGAATTGTGTAAGAGAAAATAAATGACATCATCAGAGAGATATGATTGGAAAAATTGGTGAATCAGTGATGTAAACATCATAAAGGATAACTTAACTTATCTATTATCAATCTCTCTCTCTACACACACACACACACACACACACACACACACACACACACACACACACACACACACATATATAATTTAAAAGAGTATAGAAAAATACTTCCTGCATTCTGGGTAGGTTCTTCAAGATATTCTGCACCACTGGAGGGAACAAGTACATGGATCAGATCACAGTTAATCCACTAACATTTATTTAGTGGCTACTATGTGCCATGTACATTGCTTTCTTCTTTTATTAATATTAATATTTTGTATTTATTAAATATTTATCTATTTCCTCTAATTTAGCATTTAATATTCATCAGCATCATGTATTTGGGCAAAATAGCTTCAGATATTTCCTTTATTTTCACTTCGATTATTTTGAATTTAAAAAATTTTATATAAATACTTATGTTTTTTTCTCCATTTTAGAATGTCAGTTGTTTTTTATTTTAAAAAACCGCTTGGTTTTCTTTAGCAATGCAATATTAATTTTGCTTTTATTTTCATTAATCTCTTTAATTTTCATAGTTCCTCTGTTGTTATTTAGTTGAGTATTATCAACTTGTAGTTCAAGTTTTTTAAACTACATGTTCAATTAATTAATATGTTCTTTCCAGTTGATAAAAGCATGTATAGATATAAATATTCTTTGATAGCATGTTTTATTTGTATCCTATACATTTTGGCATATTATTTCATTATTGTAATTTTCTTTCATAAAACGTTCTATTTTGTCAAAATCTGTTTTTTTGATTGAAGCATTCTTTAGAAATATGTTAGTCTGATTATTTTTTAGTTTGCTTTTAACTTATATTAAGTCAAATTGATTAAAATTTTATAAATATCTATTTTGTTCCAAGCACAATGCTAAATGCTGGGGATGTAAAGAAAGGCATAAAATGGTCCCTGCTCTGAAAGATCTTATAATCTTATAAAGAAGATAATCAGCAAACAACCATATACATAAAATTTAAAGGTAATATCAGGGGTATGATGGAATACCATAAAAGGCTTCTTATAGATGAACTTTAGCTGACACTTCAGTCAAGTCAGGAAAAGGAAATGATATGGAAGAAAATTTATGACAAGAGTAAGAATTAGTGAAAATGGTCAGAATTAGTATCTTGTGAGAGGAACAACAAGAAGTTCAGTGTCATTGGTTTATAGAGTAGGTAGTATGAAGTCAAATGTAAAAAGGCTGTAAAGACAGTAAGATTGGGAAAGGTTTTAAAACCCAAACAGAAGATATAGTTGATTCTGGATGATCAATAAGTATTATTTTTAGCATTCTTGCTTTTCCACAATTTTTTTGGCAAGGATTTTGTTCTCCTACATTGTGTCAAGTTTTGTAAATGTCTCACATATAGCTGGGAAGTTTATAAATTACTTTCTATTGCCTTTCAGTGATGTATAAATACTATAAATTCTTATTTTTTTCTAAAGGTGTAACCATGTCTTTAACTTCATTCTTGACTATCTTTTGATTTTACTTGTCTAACTCAAAGAGGTATAGTATGGTCCCCCACCATCAAAATTTTACCATATATTTCTCCTTCAAATTTCATAACATTTCTTTTTGGTATTCAGATACTATACCACTAGGTGCATATATGTTTAGAATTGTTATCGTTTCATCATCTTTAAGCTTAATGTAATTTCCCTGCTAATCTCTTTTCATCTTATCAATCTGTACCTTGTCTGAAATCATGGTTGATACCCCTGACTTTTTTTTAAATTTAGCTGAAGTATGATAGATTCTGCTCCAGCTGCTTAATTAACTCTATATGGAGTTTCATGTTTTAAGTATTCTTATTTATTTTTTAAAACTAGCTTTTGCTTTCTATTCAAATCTTCTGTCTTTCATTTTGTGGATGAGTTTATCTCATTAACATTACAGTTTTGATTGTTGGTTATACATAACCCTCTCCATCTTGCCCATTTATTCTTTCCCCTCTTTTTACTCCAGCTTCCCTTTTACAAACAGGAGAATGATGGCATAAGAATGAGAGTATTCCAGACATCTATCATCTTATAAATGAAAAGCCTGTTTCTACTCTGTTTCAGCTCTTTCTTTCTTCTTACTCTCTGCTAAATCCAGGTTTTTCTTTTTTCCTTTTTTTAACTATTGCTTTCTTTTCTTTTAATCCTTCCTTAATATTCTTTCCTCTAACATAAAAATATTTTGCTTGTGGTTATTACATTTCCTATCCTTCCTATCCCTTTGTACCTATTTCTACCCTTCTCTTATATCAAATATATATTATATATTATAATTTTATATTACATATTATTATATTATAATATGTTATATATTATATATAATATTTTGTTTGTATTTAGTTGTTTGCCTCTTTTATGCTATACCAAGCTTATGAGTTCTTTAAGAAATGACTGGTTTTTACCTTTCTTTTTATTCCCAGCACTTAGCCTAGTACCTGGCACATAGTAGGCATTTAATAAGTGCTTATTTATTTAACTTGAATTTAAGCTGCTTCTCTACCAAAATCTATATAAATATATCTGTGTAATTGTATTCAATTTTCATTTATCCACTTTGTATGAGAGTGAATTTTCCCCCCTTTACACCTTCATCCGTGACTATTCTCTTCCTGATATAAAACTCCATTGTACATTGGTGATTTTTCTCTCTTTTCTCTTTTCTTCCATAGTATAGTTATCCGTACCTCCAATTTATACTCTACTGAAATCATTGTGACATAACAAAATCAGTTTTCATCATTTTAATCTTTTTCTATTCTCTTTAAGTTATTGGGTTTCTGAGAAGACATTAGATTCTTATCAGGAATGAGAAGACTTTCTTGTAAAATACATTCATTCTGTAGAGTATAAATAATCAATCCTCACATCATTCCCTTTTAATTCAACAAAAACAATATATATATATACATATATATATATATATGTATATATATATTCATATGCACATTCTTGAGTGTTTCTCTTGGAGTATTTTTTTTCCATTTCAAAATTAGTATTGAGCACTTGCCTTTTTACACAAAGCATTTTGAAATCTTTCATTTCATTAAAGAATTATTCTGCCTTTTAGGATTATACAGAGTTTTTCTATTTAAGTTAGTGTTAATTTTAAATTTTTATATCTTGACTTTTATAACATCAATTGCCAAGCTCTCTTCTCCATAATAGCAGTTGTTATGAATAAAATTCTGTGGAGATTGTATATTAATTTATAATTATTTATTAAATAATGAAAAGGAGATTCGTCACATGGCTAGTTGCCTTGTTCCCTGGAGCATGCTACTGGCCTCACATGACTCTTCAAGCCTGCTGTTTGGCCAGAACAGAGCATTGTTGGGCCAAGAAAAAAAGACTCACAAGTTTCCTTGATTCATAACTTATCTTTCCCCCATCATTTTTTCTGTATCTGCCATATTGGACATACTTGACCCCTGTTTGGGCCAGAAACCAATCTGCTGGGTGCCAGGAACTGTGTGGGATGAGAGGCAAGCTTCTTTTGGGACACTAGGGAGCCATGAAGCTTCTGGAATCCTCATGCATCCCCCTTATCCAGATAAACATCATGCCTTGTTTTTAATCCAATTGAAGGGTGAGGGCTGAATGGAAACTCTGTTGACTAGAGAAATACCCCAAGATTGAACTCAAAGTTATTAAGAAAAAGCAATACAAAATAGTGTTCAAATTCTCATACACCTGCTAGATCTTGTGTGATCCTTATTAAAACTTCTTGAACTCCTTCATAGATTCTAAAAGCCTTTATTTTTACCATGGAAGCTCTGGATTTTAACTATGATTTCTTTGGCTATTGCTTTTTTGGGGTTTTCTCTAGGGTTAATAAGCAGATTCCTTCTGTTTTTACATTGACTTTTGGTTCTAAGAGTGCTGAGAAGTTTCTATTTTTAATTTCTAAAAATATGCTATCCAAATTGATAAAATAAAGGTTAATCTCAGAGTCAAGGTAATAATATTAAAGGGGACTAGAAAAGTGTCTACTATATGCCAGGTATTATGCTGAGTGTTAAGGGTATAAAGAAAGGCAAAGGACAGTACCTACTCTCAAGGAACTAGCACAGGGGTCGGCAACCTTTTTGGCCGTGAGAGCCATAAACGCCACATTTTTTAAAATGTAATTTCATGAGAGTCGTACAGTGCTCACAGTGCGCACTCCTGTAACCGTGCCTGAAAAAAAATTTGACTTTATGGCTCCTGCAGAAAGAGCCATATCTGGCCCTCAAAAGAGCCAGGTATGGCTCAAGAGCCATACGTTGCTGACCCCTGAACTAGCAGTTTAATAGGAGAGACAAATAAGCAAGATTCAAATTAGGCAATATCCAAGAGGGAAGTTACTAAGATTAAGGAGAACTAGAAAAGGTTTCTTATAGAAAGTGAGAGTTTAGTTGAAATTGGAAAGAAACCAGGAAGAAAAGATGATAAAGAGAGTATTCTAGGTGTGGAGGACAGCCAATAAGAATGCTTAGTATTAAAAATAGTGTATCGTTTATGAGGAATAGCAAGGAGGCTAGTGATAGTGAATCACAG